>NC_066314.1:539359-619743 GCF_022539315.1 Serinus canaria | reverse complement strand
GGGTTTTCCTCAAGGAAAACTGGAGTTCGGCTGAAGCTGCTGGGGAAATCCTAAAATCCATGGAATTCCTGAGGTGGGAAAAGCCCTCCGAGGTCAGCGAGGCCAAGCTGGGCCCCATCCCAACCCAGAGCTGGAATTCCAGGAATTCCCTGGACAGGCACCTCCAGGGCTGGGAATGCGCTGCTGAGATGGAAATTCCGTGGGAGGATCCCGGAATGGGTTGGGTGGGAATGGACCTGAAATCCCGCCCAATTCCAACCTTTGGAATTCCATCCCAGCCCCTCCCCACCTGCCCAGCCAGGAATTCCTTCCCAAATCCCATCTAGCCCCGCTCTCTTCCCCATGGAATGGGAAAAGCGGCTCCACGCAGCCCCTCCGGTGTCCTCAGGCCAGAATTCCCAGTTTTCCATGGAACTGAGGCTTTTCCAACCTGTTTTGTCCCAGGAATGGGATCGTGGATTCCCCTGGAAGCTTCCCAGGCCAGGTTGGAAGCAGCCTGGGGTCGTGGATTGGGATGGAATTCCACCCAAACCATTCCACGATTCCTTGACATTCCTGACACTCCCTGAAGATGGGATCCCAAAAGCTGCCGCTCGCGGAGAATTCCAGAGGCTTGGGAATGCTCCCGGTGGGATTCCAGAGAAACATTTCCAGGAGGAGTTTTCCTTCCCTCCCTCCACATTCCCGTTTTCCATGGAATGGCGCTGCTCCGGCCCGGAGCTTTTCCAGCTTTTTCCGTGATTCCATGAATCCCATCCTGCCCTGCCAAGAGCAGGGAGCCACCAGCCCACAGTGGGTGCATGTCCTGATTCCAGGATTTGGGAAGCGGGAAAACGCTACGGGATTAGGAATTGCCTCCCTGTGGAATGGATTCCCAAAGCGTTCCCAGCAGGAATCCATTCCCTCCCTTGGACCCGGGAAATCCAAGGTTTTCCTGGCAGGGATCCGTTCCCTCCTGGTATTCCCGGTGTTCCTGGCAGGGATCCATTCTCTTCCAGTATTCCCGGTGATCCCGGCAGGGATCCATTCCCTCCCGGTATTCCCGGTGATCCCGGCAGGGATCCATTCCCTCCCGGTATTCCCAGTGTTCCTGGCAGGGATCCATTCCCTCACGGTATTCCCAGTGTTCCTGGCAGGGATCCATTCCCTCCTGGTATTCCCAGTGATCCTGGCAGGGATCCATTCCCTCCTGGTATTCCCGGTGATCCTGGCAGGGATCCATTCCCTCCTGGTATTCCCGGTGATCCCAGCAAGGACCCATTCCCTCACGGTATTCCCGGTGTTCCCGGCAGGGATCCATTCCCTCCTGGTATTCCCGGTGATCCCGGCAGGGATCCATTCCTTCCTGGTATTCCCGGTGTTCCTGGCAGGGATCCATTCCCTCCCGATATTCCCGGTGATCGCAGGGATCCATTCCCTCACGGTATTCCCGGTGTTCCCAGCAGGGATCCATTCCCTCCCGGTGTTCCTGGCAGGGATCCATTCCCTCCTGGTATTCCCGGTGATCCCGGCAGGGATCCATTCCCTCCTGGTATTCCCGGTGATCCCGGCAGGGATCCATTCCCTCACGGTATTCCCGGTGATCCAAGGTTTTCCCTCCGGAGGAGCTGGTGAGGCCCAGCCCCGCCCCTCATTCCCCAGTGGAATTCCAGTCCCTTCCCGTGCCTTGGGAATGGGATCCATGGGGAATTCCCGCTGCCAATTCCAGCCGTTCCAGTGCTCCCCACCCCTCCCATCAATCCCTTCCCAACATTCCCATGATTTCCCATCTCTTCCCATTGCTCCCCGTCATTCCCGTTGTTTCCCATCATTCCCATTGTTACCCGTCATTCCCGTCACTCCTGTAATTCCCATTGTTTCCGTTTTTCCCATCACTCCCCATGATTCCTGTTGATTCCCTATCATCTCCCACCATTCCAGCCATTCCCAACATTCCCCATCATTCCCATTGTTTCCATCCCTCCCCAACATTCCCCACCACTTCCCAACATTCCCGGCGCTCCCACTGATCCCATTGTTCCCATCTCTCCCCATCCCTTCCCATCCCTCTCCAAGCATTCCCATATCTCCCATCCATTCCCATCCCTCCCATCCATTCCCATCCTTTTCCATCTCTCCATGCCTCCCATCCCTCTCCAATATTCCCAAACCTTTTCCATCTCTCCATCCCTTCCCATCCATTCCCATCCTTTTCCATCTCTCCATCCCTCCCATTGTTCCCATCCCTCCCATCCATTCCCATCCCTCCCCTCGCTCCCTCCTCTCCCCTCCCGCTCTGGCTCCCACTTCCCGGCTCCTTCCCAAGCTCCTTCCCGGCGCTCCCGGATTATCCCGGCTCTGATGTCACCCCTGCGGCTCCGCTGGGAGGGACCTGCGGCCCCCTCCCCCTCCCGCCGCTCCTAGAGCCCATTTGGGGAGGGGGCTCCGCTCCCTCCCTCCCTCCCTCCCTCCATCCATCGCTGGATCATTCCCGGCTTTTCCCAAGGATGCTCTTTCCCCCCCGCTCCTGGCAATCCGTCACTTAGCAACGCCCGAGGGGGGGAATTTTGGGATCAAATCCGCCGGGATGAGGATTTAAACTCTGCCCCGCTCCTGCCCGGCCAGCGGCGAGGAGGCAGCGCCGCTTCCATCCGAGAATCCCGGTTTTTATTCCCGCGGGAGACGCGCTTGGCAAGTGTGGGAAGAGACGATTCCCGATGGGGCTCCGCGTTTAAGGGGCGAAGCTCCGGATCCCGAAATTCCCGAAATTCCTGCGTGGGCTCCGTATCCCTGCATTCCTGCCAGGGCTCGGTGTCCCTGCATTCCTCTGCAGGTGACTGCGAGGGGCCCGGTGGGCAGCAGGGACAGCCACGATTCCTGGGGCTTTTTTAATTCCCTCCTCTTCCTCCTCCTCCTCCTCCTCCTCCTCCTCCTCCTGCACGCCGAGGCAAAAGTCGCTTCCGTCTTTTTGGTGTGACTTTGGGCGCAAAAAAGGAAAAAAAAAGGGAAAAAAAAAAATCCAGGAAAAAAAAAAAAATCCAGGAAGGAAAAAAAAAATCCAAAAAGAGAGAGCGAGAAAGAAAGAAAGAGAAAGAAAGGAAGGGAGGGGAAGCGGCGATCCCTGCGGAGATGAAAGGCTGGATGCGAAGAGTGACAGAGGCCACCCCTGGCTGGTGACAAAGGCCACCCCCGGCTGGTGACAGGGCCACCCCCGGCTGGTGACAGAGGCCACGGCGCCGGCAGCGATGGTGCTGCGCTCCAACCCTGGCATCATTCTCTTGTGCTCTTTCCTGCCCAGTGACTACATCATCGAGGAGAAGACGGCCGTGCTGCAGAAGCGGGAGCATGAGGGCTTCGGCTTCGTCC
Source organism: Serinus canaria (assembly GCF_022539315.1). Lineage (NCBI taxonomy): Eukaryota > Metazoa > Chordata > Aves > Passeriformes > Fringillidae > Serinus > Serinus canaria. Next base: position 616,398 of record NC_066314.1, on the reverse strand, counting down.
TGCGCGGGGCCAAAGGTAAGCCCGGATCCGCTTTCCCTAGGAATTTTTACCGGGAATTTTTTTTTTCCCGGTTTTTTTTTTTTTCTTTTTCCCCGTTTTTATTACGGTTTTTTTTCTCCCCCCCCCCTCCCCTCACTGGGAAGCGGCCGTGCAGCGCTGGGGGGGATCGGGGTGGGGGGATGGCGTGGAGTGGGGTTTGGGATTTGGGATTTGGGATTTGGGGTTGGTGGTGCCTTGGAATTCCTGGGAATTTTCACTGCTTTTCCGTCAGGGAATGAATGGCTCGGGGTTCTCATTCCCGCTAATCCTGGAGGGCTCCGAAGGGATTTTCTTCCTCGGTTCGGTGTCGTGGGTTTGGAGTTTCGGGGGTTTTGGTGCTGGTGGTGCCTTGGAATTTTTTGGGAATCTTCAGCTGGCTGCCCTGAGGGAATGAACAGCCCCTGCTCAGCTCCGGAGCCCCATTCCCAGCAATCCTGGGGGGCTCCAAGGGGATTTTCCTCCCTGGATTTCTCCGGTTCTGTGCCGTGTCCTGCTGCCATCGTGGCTCTCTCGGAATTTTCGGGGTTTTGGTGCTGGTGGTGCCTTGGAATTTTTGGGAATTGTCTCTGCTTTTCCCTGGGAGAATGAACGGCTCAGGGTTCTCATTCCAGGGATTCTCATTCCCATGCTCCAGAGGGATTTTCCTCCCTGGTTCGTTCAGTGTCGTGGTCTGGGGTTGGATTTGGGGTTTTGGGGGGGTTTTGGTGCTGGTGGTGCCTTGGAATTTTTGGGAATTGTCACTGCTTTTCCCTGAGGGATGAACGGCTCAGGATTCTCATTCCCACAATCCGGGGGGGCTCCAAGGGGATTTTCCTCCCCGGATTTCTCCGGTTCTCTCCGGTTCTGTGCCGTGTCCTGCTGCCATCGTGGCTCTCTCGGAATTTCGGGCGTTTTGGTGCTGGTGGCGCCTTGGAATTTTTGGGAATTTTCACTTCTTGACCCCCAGGGAATTAACAGCTCGGGATTCTCATTCCCAGCAATCCTGGGGGGCTCCAAAGGGATTTTCCTCCCCGGATTTCTCCGGCTCAGTGCCGTGTCCTGGTGCCATCCTGGCTCTCTCGGAATTTCCAGGAGGTTTTCTGTGGATGCTGCTTGGAATTTTTGGGAATTGTCACTTTGCTTCCCGGAGGGATGAACGGTCCCTGCTCAGCTCCGGAGCCCCATTCCCAGCAATCCTGGGGGGGCTCCAAAGGGATTCCCTTCCCTCTCTCCATCTTCTCCTTTCCCACTTTCTGGGGGTTTTGGTGCGGATGCTGCCTGGAATTTTTGGGAATTTTCACTCCTTTTTCCGTGTGGGAATGGACACCCCCTGCCCAGCTCCATCCACGGCTTTTTGGGCTTGGAATGCTCAGAGCTTTTCCCTGGATTTTGGCTGGGGAGAGCTGGGGGCTTTTGGGATCCCTGGGGAAAACCGGGAGAGCTTTTCCTGCTGCTCCCACCCCGGAGCTCATTCCCGGCTCATCCCGGGTTCTCCCAGGTCCAGGATCTTTCCTGGGAATTTCCCGTGGCTCCTTTGGCCGGAATTCCACCTTTTTGCTGCCAAAAAAAAAGAATAAAAAAGAATCCCTTGGGGCTTGGGAATGTTCCTATGGATTCAGGGAAGAGGAGGCGGGAAGAGCTCGGGATGGAGAGACCTCTCCACCCCCGGCATTCCCGGGAGCAGAGGGACAGCGGAGCCGTTTTCCATGTGGGAGGAAAGCTGGGAAGAGCTGCAGATCCAGGCTGGAATGGGATTTTCCAGGAGAGCTCCTGGATTTCTGTCCTTCCGTCCCTTCTCCCAAGGTTTGCATCCCAGCGGGAATTTCACTCCCATTCCCTATGGATTTTCCATCCAAGTGAAACTTCAGGGCCCAAAATGGCATCCATGGGGGGTTTTATTTCCGGGATCAATCCCGCAGCTTTTGTGTCGGGAAAAATGGGAAATTTCATCCCATTCCCAGTTTTTTCCTTCCCCCCCTCTTTTTTTTCCTTCCTGGCTCTCTTGCCATTCCCGGTTTTCCTTCGTGTGCCGAGGCTGAGGGAGGCGCTCGGAGTGGGCGTGTGGCTCTGTGGGATTCGGGAATTCTGTGGGATTCGGGAATTCTGTGGGATTCAGGAGTTCTGTGGGATTCGGGAATTCTGCAGGGCACAGGAAGGTCATGGATGCAGGGGGGTCCTGGCCTGGAAGATCCAGAATCTGGGAATGTTCCCTCTGGAGCAGCATTCCCAAGTTACGGAAGTGGCTGGGACTGCCCCCATTTCCCGGCCCCTCGTCCTGGTATTCCATGGATGTTGGGCTGGGATCCCATGGATTTTAGACCTGGGATTGGCCCCATCCATGTCACCACTGCTCCCTTTGGATTTTCCTGGAAAACCACTCCAGGCCTGTGGGGAAAAGCGGGAAAAGGGGCTGGAAAAGGCAGGGCTGGATCTTCATCCCGGGCAGGGGGAGGGAGGCGGATTTTGGGATGATCCTTAAGGAATCTGCTCTTCCTGCTGCAAACTCCTCCCTGGAATTTTCCCCATTCCATGGGAAAAGGCACTTCCAGGGAAAAGGCTCTGCCCACCCTGGGTCCTTCCCAGCCCATCCCGGCTCCCGCCCTTCCCAATTCCCAAGGGGAACGTCCCATCCTGTTCCGTCCCAGGGATCGGAGTCATTCCCATTTATCCCGGTCCCTGCAGCTCTCGGAGCTGGGCTTTCCCCACATCCAATCCCTTGGGAATTCCCAGGGAATCTGCGGCTCTCCCTGGATCCCTGGAACTGCCCAGGCCAGGCTGGAGCAGCCTGGGATCATGGAATGCCATCATGGAATGGGATGAGCTTTGGTGGCCCTTCCCACCCAGCCCATTCCGTGATTTTATGGATAACAAGGATGTGTCCTAAAATCCAAATTAAGGGAATGAATCCAGGATTCTGCAGGATGGGATGGGCTTTCCTTGGCTTGCCTGGAGAGAACCGGGTCATTCCCAAAATTCCCAAGATTATTCCCTCCTGTGGATTTCCTGAAGGAGCCGATCCCAAGGGAAAGGAGGAGGGGGAACAGCCTCGAGCTGGGCTCGGGGGCTGGATATTCCAGGTGGGAATTCCCTGAGCTCGGAACTTGCCAGGATCTGTGGAATCAGTGGATCCTTTGGGAATTCCGTGAGCTCAGAGCTTGCTGGGATCTGTTCAGGGTTGGAACCTTCGGGAATTCCCTGAGTTTGGAACTTTCTGGGATCCGTGGGATCGGGATCTGCTCCAACTGCCTGACCACTCCAGGGACGACCAGGATGGGAATCGGCGCTTCCGGGATGGAATTCTGTCCTCCTGGATGGGATTTGGTGTCCCCGGGATGGAATTTGGTGCTTCCAGGATGGAATTTGGTGTCCCCAGGATGGAGTTTGACCTTCCCTAGGATGGGATTTGGTTTTCCAGGATGGATTTGGATCTTCCAGGATGGAATTTTGTCCCCCTGAGTGGGATTTGGTGTCCCCGGGATGGGATTTGGTGCTTCCAGGAAGGAATTTGATCCCCAGGATGGGATTTGGTCCCTCCTGGATGGGATTTGGTTCCCTCCCAGGATGGATCTTGGTGCTCCCGGGCTTTTCTGGCGACCTCGCTCTGCCAGGGCTTCTCCCGCAGCTGGCTCTGGAATTCCAGCTGGGAATTCTGGGAATTTAAGCCCAGGAATTCCCAATTCCCCAACCAGGGCCGTGGTGGCACCTCAGGGGGTTCCCGCAGCCCATCCCAGAATTCCGAGTGCGGAGTTTTGGTGGGAAAGGCTGAACCTCCTGGTCAGGGAATTCCCCTCGTTCCCAGTGGGAACTTCCTGGATTGAATTCCCAACTTTTTGGTTTGGTTCTCCCATTGGATGGGAGACTCTTCCCATTGGATTTCTTCCCCGGGAGGGCACACAGGGATGGATTTTCCATGATTTCCACACCTGGAGCATTCCCTGGGTCGGGTTTGGTCCCAGACTGGTTTTGGGAATGGCTGAGCCGGGAGAGGTGGGTCAGGATTCCCAGGATTTGCTGGGAGCAGGGATGTCCTTCTCCTCTCCCTTCTCCAGTCCCAGGGGTTGTAAAACCTGGGAGAAAAATTCCCAAGGCCAGGAGAGGGCTTGGAGCACCCTGGGATAGTGGGAAGTGCCCAAGGGTTGGAATTGGGTGGGATTTGGGTCCCTTCCCACCCAAACCATTCCAGGGGGAGCTCCAGTGCTCCCGACACCAGGAGGGCCTGGAAATCCCGGAGGACTGGACCAGCCTCCCTCTGGAAAACTGGGAATGCTCCCCTGGATGAGGGAAGGCTCCAGGGAGAGCTTCCAGCACAATCCAGGGCCTGGAGGGGCTCCAGGAGAGCTGAAATTTGGGAAAGGAATGGAAGGATGGGACACAGGGAATGGCTTCCCACCTTTTCCCAGGGAAAAGGGAGATTGGAGTGGGATCTTGGGAATGAGGAATTCCTGCCTGGGCTGGAACTGCCAGAGCAGCTGGGGCTGCCCCTGCATCCCTGCAGTGTCCAAGGAAAGGCTGGAGAAATCTGGGATGGTGGGAATTGTCCCCGCGTCCCTTTGTCCCCTCCTGGATGAAATTCTGCTCCTGGAATTATTCCATAGGGAGACAATTCCCAGTTCCTGAGCATTTTCCCATTTGACAACTCCTTCAGGCTCTGGCAGCACTTCCCAAATCCCGGATCACGACGTGCACCCACCGTGGGCTGGTGGCTCCCAGCCCACGGAAAAAGCTGGAAAAGTGCCTGGAATGACACATGGATAACTCAGGGGATGGATGGGCCTGGGATGCGATGGGATCCACGGGAATGTGGGATTCGCTCCGGGAAACTGATCCCAGAGAATCCGGGGCTGGGATCCCTGGAAGCGTCCAAGGCCAGGTGGGACACTCGGAGCAGCCTGGGAATGGCAGGAGCTGAAATCCTGGAAGGATCCTGGAGGGTTTGGAGAGCGCTCCGACATTCCGCCGGAATGTCTAAAAATAGGGATGAGCTGTCAGGCGTTTGCCACTTCTCCCGGGAAAGGCAGAAATCGTGGAAAGCCGTTGGTGGGAAGCAGCTGAGAAGCTTCAGCACGGGGAGGGAGGGGTGGCAGGGAAAGGTTCCCGGAGCGCCATCCCTGCCGGAGCGGAAAAATCCCGCCGAAAACGTGGGAGGAAAAACGGGGAGAGGAGGAAAAGTCTTGGATCTGGGTGGAACCCGCGGCTCGGGTTTGGCGGGAAGGGAGGGGAACGTCGGGAATGTTGCTGGAAGGACGTCAGAGGAGAGGCCACCTTGGGGATCTGGGATCCATCAGACCCTAAAATTCCATTTCTTGGGATAGTTTGTAGGGTTGGGAATTTCTCCTGGCTCCTGATCCGCTCCAGGTGGATTTGGGAATGAGGAGAGCCCGCGGCTCCGTGGGAAGGGCTCGGCTGGAAGTGAGAGGGATGAGGAAAAACTTGGGATAAGGGGGGCGGGAAGGATTGAAGGGATGGATTTTCCTCAGGCTGGATTGTCCCAGCGGGAATTTCTCCCGTTTTTCGGAGCTTTTGTGTGTCCGGGTGGATCCTCAGGATTCATTCCAGGAGCTGAAGGTTTGGGATCAGCCCAGGGTGGAATTCACGGATGCTGGGAATGGAAACGCTTGGAAAACCTCCTGGGCTGTGCCCGTGGGATCTCCTGGATCCCGGGGGATCCTCGGGATGGGCTGGGAGGTCCTTCCAAGCCAAACCCCACCAGGATTAGGGAATTGCGGAGTCCTTGGCCATGGAATGCCGGCAGTGCCTCGGGAAGGGCCCCCGAGCCCCCCGGGCTGGGCAGGGGCTGCCAGGGATGGGGGCAGGGAGAGCCCGGGAAAAGTGGGATGTGCCCCGGGCTGGGGCCAGGGCAGCTCTGCTGGGATCGGGGCAGGGATCGGGAATGTCCTTCCGGCCCTGCCCAGCTCCTGCCGGGAGCCAGCGGGGATCGGGATCTGCTCCAGGGAATGAGCCCCGGGAAAAGAGGGAGCGGCCTCAGCCTGGGCCAGGGCAGGCTCAGCTCCCAGATTTGGGATCGTTTTCCATGGAAAGGGCTCAGGCCTTGGCAGGGGCTGCCCAGGGAGCTTTGGAGTCTCATCCCTGGAGGTGTCCAAGGAATTCCTGGAGGTGGCACTCTGCTCTGAGCAACACTTCCCTCTGTCCCAGGTTGCTCCAGCCTGGAGGATTTTTTTGGGGAATTCATGGAGTTCCCATCCCTGGAAGTGTCCAAAGAACCTGAGGATGCTGCACTGGGGAATGTGGGGCAGGGGGGCTTTGGGAGCGCTGGAAATGGTTGGATCCGATGGGATGTTCCAAGGGATTTTCCAACTCAAATGACTCCATGAATCATTAATTCCTTCTTGGATTCCTTCTTGGATTCCATGTTTGATTCCATCTTGGATTCCTTTTTTGATTCCATTATTGATTCCATGTTTGATTCCATCTCGGATTCCATCTTGAATTCCATCTTGGATTCCCTGACTAATTCCATTGTTAGTTCCGTTATTGATTCCATCCTGGATTCCATGCGTGATTCCATCTTGGATTCCTTCATGATCTCCACCTTGGATTCCATCCCGGATTCCATCCCTGAGCTGGGAGCAGGGACAGGATAAGGGGACACCACCTCAGGCTGTGCCAGGGCGTCTCCCGGTTGGATAATGGGAAAATTCCCTCCTGGAAAGGCTTTTCCAGCCCTGGCACGGGGGTGGAATCCCCATTCCCGGTGGGATTCAAATCCATGTGTATGTGGCGCTGGGGGGCACGGATCGGGGGTGGCCTTGGCGCTGCTGGGAGCAGCTGGATTTGATGTTCTCCAAGGGATTTTCCAACCCAAATGACTCCATGACTCCATCGCTGATTCCGTGACTAATTCCATGATTGATTCCATCTTGGATTCCATCTGGGATTCCATTATTAGTTCCATGACTGATTCCATGATTGATTCCATCTTGGATTCCATCATTGATTCCTTCTTTGATTCCTTCATTGGTTCCATTGTTAGTTCCATTATTGATTCCGTTATTCCATTATTGATTCCATCTTGGATTCTTTCATTGATTCCATGATTGATTCCGTCATTAATTCCGTGATTGATTCCATTGTTAGTTCCATGATTGATTCCATCTTTGATTCCGTCTTTGATTCCATCATTGATTCCATCATTAATTCCATGATTAATTCCATTGTTAGTTCCATTATTGATTCCATCCTGGATTCCATGATTGATTCCATTATTAGTTCCATTATTGATTCCGTTATTCCATCTTGGATTCCATCTTGGATTCTTTCATTGATTCCATCATTGATTCTGTCATTAATTCCATGATTGATTTCATTATTAGTTCCATGATTGATTCCATCTTGGATTCCATCATTGATTCCATTGTTAGTTCCATGATTGATTCCATTGTTAATTCCATGATTGATTCCATCTTAGATTCCATCGTTGATTCCATTGTTAGTTCCATGATTGATTCCATCCTGGATTCCATCATTGATTCCGTTATTAGTTCCATGCTTGGTTCCATTGTTAATTCCATGATTGATTCCATCTTGGACTCCATCATTGATTCCATTATTAGTTCCATGATTGATTCCATCATTGATTCCGTCATAATTTCCATGATTGATTCCATTGTTAGTTCCGTAATTAATTCCATTATTCCGTTATTGATTCCATCTTGGATTCCTGCATTGATTCCTGCATTGATTCCATCTTGGATTCCATCATTGATTCCATCATAATTTCTATGGTTCATTCCATTGTTAGTTCCATGATTGATTCCATTGTTAGTTCCATGATTGATTCCATCCTGGATTCCATTATTGATTCCATTGTTAGTTCCATTATTGATTCCATCCTGGATTCCATCATTGATTCCAACATTGATTCCGTCCTAATTTCCATGGTTGACTCCATTGTTAGTTCCGTAATTAATTCCATCATTAGTTCCATTATTCCGTCATTGATTCCATCATTGATTCCATCTTGGATTCCATCATTGATTCCATCATTAATTCCATGATTGATTCCATCTTGGACTCCATCATTGATTCCATTATTAGTTCCATGATTGATTCCATGATTGATTCCGTCATAATTTCCATGGTTGATTCCGTTGTTAGTTCCATTATTGATTCCATTATTCCATTAATGATTCCATCTTGGATTCTTTCATTAATTCCATGATGGATTCCATCTTGAATTCCGTCATTAATTCCATGATTGATTCCATCTTGGATTCCATTATTGATTCCATTATTAGTTCCATGATTGATTCCATCTTGGATTCCATCATTGATTCCATCATTAATTCTATTATTGATTCCATTGTTATTTCCATTATTGATTCCATTATTGATTCCATTATTGATTCCGTCATTAATTCCATGATTGATTCCATCTTGGATTCCATTATTGATTCCATTATTAGTTCCATGACTGATTCCATCTTGGATTCCATCATTGATTCCATCATTAATTCTATTATTGATTCCATTGTTATTTCCATTATTGATTCCATTATTGATTCCATGATTGATTCCATGATTGATTCCATCTTGGATTCCATTATTGACTCCATCTTGAATTCCTTCCTTATCTCCGTCATTGATTCCCATACTGATTCCACCTTGGATCCCATCCCTGAGGTGGGAACAGGGACAGGACAAGGGGTGGGATTCAAATCCATGAATCCATGGATGTGGCACCTGGGGACACGGATCGGGGGTGGCCGCGGCACTGCTGGGAACAGTTGCGCTCCGAGGCTTTTCCAGCTCCGCAATTCCGTGATTTTTAGGAACGCTGTGCGCAGGCTGAGCCTTCCCTTACGGAATTTCCTTGGAAATCCCTCAGTTCCCCTTCCCGTTGTGTTTTCCAGCTGAGACCCCGATCGAGGAGTTCACGCCCACGCCGGCATTCCCAGCGCTGCAGTACCTGGAATCCGTGGATGTGGAAGGAGTCGCCTGGAGAGCGGGATTGCGCACGGGGGACTTTCTGATCGAGGTGAGCTCCTCCCGGAATTCCGCCCCTTCCCCGGGAATTTCGGGAATTGCCCGGGAGTTTTGGAGTTCTCCCGCGCGTGGGTCGGGAGGATCTGGAGTCGTCCAGGTCATGGAAATTCCGGAGGTTCTTTGGGTGTGGATCCGGAGGGATCCCGGTGTCCTCCAGGTGTGGATCAGCAGGATCTGGAATTCTCCAGGCGTGGATCCGGAGGGATCCAGCATCCCTCAGCGCCAGTGAATCCCCTTGGAATTGTGGCTGCTCCATCCTGTGGAGAACACACTGAGATTTCCGGGTATTCCCTGGATTTGTCGGTGCTTCAGGGATTTTCCTGGCTGGAGGAGGAACTTGGGATGTTCCCATGGGATTGGTGGGAACAGGACAGGGCTGGAGTTTGGAAAGGCGGAAAAAAGGTTTTCCGGTGGGAAATCCAAGGAATGGTTCAGGGACTGGATCCAGGCACTGCTTTGACTGGAAAGGGATCATGGAAACATGGATTCCTATGGAATGTGCGGAGTGTTGGGATCGGAGTGGATCCGGCCAGGCTGGGAGAGCTGGGAATGTTCCCCTGGAGGAGGGAAGGCTCCAGGGAGAGCTTCCAGCACATTCCAGGGCCTGGAGGGGCTCCAGGAGAGCTGCAGAGGGACTGGGGACAAGGGATGGAGGGACAGGAGCCAGGGAATGGCTCCCAGTGCCTGAGGGCAGGCATGGATGGGATCTGGGAATTGGGAATTCCTGCCTGGGCTGGAACTGCCAGAGCAGCTGGGGCTGCCCCTGCATCCCTGCAGTGTCCCAGGCCAGGCTGGAGAAATCTGGGATCGTGGGGAGTGTCCCCGGAATGAGCTTTGAGGTTCTTCCTACCCAAACCATTCCAGGATTCCATTTGGGATAAATCTCTGGCATTTTGTGCTGCTTGCCGTGCTTTGGGTGGGAATCTGATCCCGATTTTCTCCGCGCTGAGGATTTCAGGCTCTGTCTCCGTGGAAAGCTGGGAGGAGACCTGGGACATTCCCACTCCTGCTTGTCCTGACAGGAGAAGGAGGAAAACGAAGCCTGGAGGGATTTGGGATGGCTGGAGGTTCCTTTCCATGGAAAAATTCCCAAAAATCCAATCCCAACCTGCCCTGGCCCAGGCTGAGGCCGCTCCCTCTTTTCCCGGGGCTCATTCCCTGGAGCAGATCCCGATCCCCGCTGGCTCCCGGCAGGAGCTGGGCAGGGCCGGAAGGACATTCCCGATCCCTGCCCCGATCCCAGCAGAGCTGCCCTGGCCCCAGCCCGGGGCACATCCCACTTTTCCCGGGCTCTCCCTGCCCCCATCCCTGGCAGCCCCTGCCCAGCCCGGGGGGCTCGGGGGCCCTTCCCAAGGCACTGCCGGCATTCCATGGCCAAGGACTCCGCAATTCCCTAATCCTGGTGGGGTTTGGCTTGGAAGGATCTCCCAGCCCATCCACTTCCAACCCCTGGACACCTCCCATGATCCCAGGGTGCTCCAGCCTTTCCTGGGACATCCCAGGGATGCAGGGGCAGCCCCAGCTGCTCTGGCAATTCCAGCCCAGGCAGGAATTCCTCATTCCCAAGATCCCATCCATGCCTGCCCTCTGGCAGTGGGAGCCATTCCCTGGGTGCTGTCCCTGCAGGCCTTGTCCCCAGTCCCTCTGCAGCTCTCCTGGAGCCCCTCCAGGCCCTGGAATGTTCTGGAAGCTCTCCCTGGATCCTTCCCTTCTCCAGGGGAACATTCCCAGATTTCCCAACCCAGCTCCAGAGGGGCTCCAGCTCTGGAGCAGCTCCAGGCCCTCCTCTGGATTCATTCCAGTGGATTCAGGAGCTCTTTTGGGAATTCCCTGAGCTCTTCCTTCCCCACTGGGAATTGTCCCTTTCCCTCCGAGCTCTGAGAGCTCCTTTTATCCATGGAATCCAATTTCCGTATTTTCCCCCTCTCCGCCTTTTCCATGGGTAATTTCCCAGCTCCAGCCTCGCATATTCCCTGAACTTCCTTTTGGGGCCAGTGTGACACCGGGAATGTCCCTGCTCCGTGCCCGGGAGAGGCTTCCCAAAATCCTGGAGCTGGTCCCATCTGCTTCTCCTCAGAATCCCGGGATCCCTGGGCTTGGAAAAGAATTCCAAGGGCACCAAGTCCAAGCTGGGTGGGCCTGCTCCCCAGCCCAGAGCACTGAGTGGAATTCCAGGAATTCCTTGGACACCTCCAGCGATGGGCACTCCAAAGCTCCCTGGGCAGCCCCTGCCAAGGCCTGACCCCCTTTCCATGGGGAAATTCCTGCGGATTCCAAGCTTCCAGAAGTCCTCCAGGTGTGGATCCAGAGGGATCCAGAGTCCTCCAGGTGATGGATCTTCCAGGTCTTTTCCAGGTGTGGATCAGGAGGATCCAGAGGGATCCAGAGTCCTCCAGGTGTTGGAGCTTCCAGGAGTTTTCCAGGTGTGGATCAGGAGGATCCAGAGGGATTCAGAGTCCTCCAGGTGTTGGAGCTTCCAGGAGTTTTCCAAGCTGGGATCAGGAGGGTCTGGAATTCTCCAGGTGTGGATCAGGAAGGATCCAGAGTCCCCACATGTGGATCAGGAGCTTCCAGAGGTTTTCCAGGTCAGGAGGATCTGGAATTCTCCAGGTGTGGATCCGGAGGGTCTGGAATTCTCCAGGTGTGGATCCGGAGGGCTCCAGGGTCCTCCAGGTGGTGGAAGTGCCAGGAGCTCTCCAGACTGGGATCAGGAGGTTCTGGAATTCTCCAGGTGTGGATCCAGAGGGATCCAGAGTCCCCCAGGCCCCGGAGCTTCCAGGAGTTTTCCAGGTGTGGATCCAGAGGGATCCAGCATTCCCACATGTGGATCAGGAGCTTCCAGAGGTTTTCCAGGTCAGGAGGATCCAGAGTCCTCCAGGTGTGGATCGGGAGGATCTGGAATTCTCCAGGTGCGGATCCGGAGGGATCCAGCGTCCCCACATTCCCTTTGGGAATGGGGTCACTCCTGGAGCTCTCCCCAGCTGCCCTCGGTGCCAATTCCAGCCCTGAATTCCCTTCGGGAAGGCGCTGGCAGGAATTCCTCTCGGAAAATCCGGAGCAGCCTCTGGAACAGCCACAGCTTGGGATACAAATCGGGGAAATTCCACTTGGAGGGAATCAAATCCCAGTGGATTTGGAGGACCAAGATCCAGGGTGGCCCTGGCAGAGCTGGGAATTCTGGGATTTGATCTCCCAGGGCTTTTCCAACCTCCAACAATTCCCCGATCCCATGAACCACATTCCGGGAATGGCTCCATCAGGAAATTCCCGGTGCCAGGCTGGGGAATTGCCAAGATCCGACCTCTCCGGGGGTGGGATTGGGAAAATCCCACTGGAATTCCAGAGGAAAATCCAGGATTTCCAGCCTTTTGTCTATCCTGGGAGGTTTTCAGTCCTGGAATTTTTTCCATGAGGAGCCTTGGAAGTGGAGAACTTTGACCACATCCATGAGAATTCCGTGATTCCTTGAGGATCCGGGTGGGAATTCCCAGGATTTGGGATACAGACATGGCTGGAAATCCGTGGATATTTCCAGGATTTAGGGATGGATTTCATTTTTATCCCAAGTTTTTTAAAGGAAAAGCTGGAATGAGGGGTCCAGGTGGGATCCCAGCATCCCCTGGGGCGGTTTGGATGGGATATTTGGGAATGTTGCTCCATGGAAAAGGTTGGGAAGCTTTGGAAGGGGTCGAATCCTTGGGAACGTTCAAAACACTTGGATTTGGGAATGTGGGTTGGTGGTGGTCTGTGAGGGCTTTTCCAACCTCTGCAATTCCATGATTTTCTTTGTGAATGAGGAAAAATCCTGCTCTGGGCAGTGGTGGGAATTGGATGATCCCATCCCAACCATTCCGCGATCCCAACGAACGAAATTCCAGAGGATTTTTTTTTTTAAGGACACGGAGCCCCAAAGTGCAGGAAGGGGGGAGGAAAAGAAAATCCTCTGGGACCAAAAATTCCCCCTCTGGAATTGTGGGAATGAGGGAGCGCTGAAACATTCCCGGATCCTCTCCCTGCTGGAAAGGTCAGGAAGCAAAAAAAAGCAGGAAATGCGGATAATTCCGGCTCCAGAGCGTGGGAGGTTGATAAAAAGGATCCGAGGAAATATCAAAGGCCGGGATTTCGGATCTTTGGGAATTCGGGAGCATCGGGAGCTGGGGGGGGGAAAAAAAAAAAAAAGAGGGAAGGAGCTGATCCAGCTCCAGGTTTTTTTATGGAAATGCTCAAAATTTGGGATATTCTGGTGCCGGGGAAAAAAAGCTGGAATGTTCTGCTCCGAGTTGGGAACGAATGGGGAGCTCGGATTTCTCCGGGAGAGGTCTGGGAACGCGAAGTTTCCCGGTAACCAAGGAGAGAGGAATTCCTAAAAATATCCATTCCCAAATTACCGGGCTGGGAGAGCGGATCCCGGAGATCTGCGGGAGGGGAGGGTCTGGGAATGCTGCTCAGCCCTGGAATTCCGGAGGCTCGGGATGAGCGCTGCGCTCTCCCAGTTTTCCGGAGGGAAACCGAGGCAGGGGTGAATTGGGAGCACGGGGAATTCCAGGACAGAAATCCCAAGGAATTCCATGGGGGTGGAGGTCAGGCTCGGCTTATCCCGAGGGTTTTGCTGGAATTCCTTCAGATTCAGGTGGAAATAAATAGGATTAGGAGTGGGAGACAATTCCCAACAATTCCCTGGCTGGATCCAGGTGGGAATGGGGATCTGATCCCAGGGAAAAGGGACAGGATGAGAAGGAACGGCCTCAAGCTGAGCCAGGAATATTTGGGAATATTTGTGGAGAAGGTTGGGAAGGATGGGAATGGGCTGAGCGGGGCAGTGGGAATCGCCATTCCCAAGGGATCTCAAATCCATGGATCAGCGGTGGGAATGTCAGTGCTGGGAATGCTCCCGGCGGGATTTCCACCCTCAGGGATTCCCAGATTCCAGGATTTCATTCCCAGCCTGGGATTTGCTGATGGGAGAACCTCGGGAATTTCCCATTCCACGAATCCTGCCAGGCAGGGAATGGAGGTTCCAGGCTTGGGAATTCCCTTGGGAAAAGGGGAATTCTCCCAGGAATTTCTGGATTTCTCCCGGATTTTTTTGGTTGGATGTGGCAGATCCTGGAAGGACAAAATTCCTGAGCTCCCTGAAATTCCCACGTGGATCCCGGATGGGGGACGGATCCAGCGGGATTGGGATGGGAGCTGGGAGTGATTCAGGAGGGGGGAAAAGGGATGAGGATCCCGGAATTCCTGGCTCTGGAATGCGGGTGTGGAATTCCGGCAGTTTGGAAGGAGCTTGGTTGGTGCACACGGAGAGAATTCCCTGGAAAACCATTCCGTGGATTCCGGTAAATCCCATGGGACCTTGCCCATGGAATGGGGTGGACGTGGAGAGGGGGAAAGGTCCAGGCCGGGATCCTGGGGAGGATTTTGGGATCTGGAGAATCCTGGATAATCCCAAATTCTCCGGGATCTTTGGAGCTGCCAACGATCCCACACAATGTTTCCCGGGAATCCAAAGTTTCCCGGAGCAGAGGAGCTGGGATGGGCTCAGGGCCGTCCCTCGGGATGGATCCGTGGGATAAACACAGAGTTTGGGAAGAACCCCGGGAATTTTGGGATGAACCTTCACCAGGAGGAAAGAGCAGAATTCCAGGGATTGCCATTCCAGACAATTTGGGATTATCCAGGATTCTCCAGATCCCAGAATCCTCCCGAGGATCCCGGCCTGGACCTTCCCCCCTCTCCACGTCCACCCCATTCCATGGGCAAGTTCCCACGGGATTTACCGGAATCCACGGAATGCTTTTCCGGGGAATTCTGTCCCTTCCGAACATCCCATGACCGAACACTCCAAAAAAACCAGGAAAACCCCAATTTTTTGGGAATCTCCCAGCAGGAATCGCCCATTCCCATCCCCTCCTCGCCATCACCGGGCGGCAGCTCCCAACCCCCGCAAAAAACCCGGGAAAAGCCGGGGGAAAAAAAACCAAAAAAAAACCACAGGAAAAACGGGAATTTTGCGGACTGCTTCGGTAATTATTTTTCCCGCTGGGAATTCTGATCCGTGTGGGTTTTTTTTTTTTTTTTGGGAATGCAGGTGAACGGCGTGAACGTGGTGAAGGTGGGGCACAAGCAGGTGGTGGCGCTGATCCGGCAGGGCGGGAATCACCTCCTGATGAAGGTCGTGTCCGTCAGCCGCAAGCCCGACTCCGAGGAGGGATCCCGCAAGAAGGGTGAGCGGCATTCCCGGGAATCCCGGGATCGGGAAGGGCCCGAGCGGCCCCGGCCAGGAGAGAGGGGGTGGGAGATTCCGAGGTGGGAAGGTTGGGGTGTGCCGGGTTTTCGGGATGCGCTGGTTTTTGGGATGCGACCGTTTTTTTGGGATGTGCCTGGTTTGGGGATGCGCCGATTCCGGGATGCGCCGGTTTTTGGGATGTGCCGGTTTTCGGGATGCAATGGTTTTTGGGATGTGTCCGTTTTTTGGGATGTGCCTGGTTTGGGGATGCGTCGATTTCAGGATGCAGCAATTTTTGGGATGTGTCTGTTTTTTAGGACGTGCTGATTTTTGGGATGTGCTGGGTTTTAGGATACACCGGGTTTTGGGATGCACCAATTTCAGGATGTGCCAATTTTTGGGATGTGATGATGTTTGGGATGCGCTGGTTTTCGGGACGTGCTGATTTTTGGGATGCGCCGGTTCTTGGGATGTGCTGTTTTCTGGATGAGAGGATTTTTGGGATGCCCTGATTTTTGGGATATGCCAGGTTTTGGGATGCGTCAGTTTCAGGATGCATCAATTTTTGGGATGTGTTGGTGTTGGGATGTGCTGATTTTTGGGATGCGATGATTTCTGGGATGAGCCGGTTTTTGGGATGTTTCCGTTTATTTTGGGATGTTTCCGTTTTTTGGGGATGTGCCAGTTTTTGGGATATACCGGTTTTTGGGATGTGCCAGTTTTTGGGATGCATCAATTTCATTATGTGCCGATTTTTGGAATATGTTGATGTTGGGATGCAACGATTTTTGGGATGCGCTGATTTCAGGATGTGCCGTTTTTTGGGATGTGTTGGCAGTGGGATGCAATGATTTTTGGGATATGTCCATTTTTTGGTATGTGCCAGCTTTTGGAATGTTTCCATTTTTGGGATATGCCGATTTTTGGGATGTGCCAAATTTTGGGATACACCCGTTTTTGGGATGCACCAATTTCAGGACGTGCCAGTTTTTGGGATGTGGTGATGTTTGGGATGAGCCGGTTTTTGGGATGTTTCCGTTTATTTTGGGATGTGCCGGTTTTTTGGGGATGTGCCAGTTTTTGGGATTCGCTGGTTTTTGGGATGCATCAATTTCAGTATGTGCCGATTTTTGGAATGTGTTGGTGTTGGGACGCAACGATTTTTGGGATGCGACAATTTTTGGGATACGTCCATTTTTTAGGATGCACCAATTTTTGGGATGTGCCAGATTTTGGGATGCGCTGATTTCAGGATGTGCCGTTTTTTGGGATGTGTTGGTGTTGGGACGCAACGATTTTTGGGATGCGACAATTTTTGGGATATGCCCATGTTTTGGGATGTGCCAGATTTTGGGATGCACCAATTTTTGGGATGCACCGGTTTTTAGGATATGATTTTTGGGATGTGTCCATTTTTTGGGATATGTCTGGTTTTTGGGATGTCCTGATTTTTGGGATATGCTGGTTTTTGGGATGTTTCCCTTTTTGGGATGCACTGGTTTTTGGGATGCACCAATTTCAGGATGCGCTGATTTTGGGATGCGCCGATTTTTAGGATCCCGTAGCGGTTGGTGTTGGGATGTGCTGGGTTATGGGATTTCAGGGATTCCAGGGATTTGGGATGGGCCCCAGGGAGGAGAAGGAATGGCGTGAGGGGAGGTGGGAGTGGCAGGGATGGAGAATTCCAGGGTGGGAAGGTTGGGATGTGTCAGTTTTTGGGATGTGCTGGTTTTTGGGATGCGCCAATTTCAGGATGTGATGGTGTTTGGGATGTGCCAGTTTTTGGGATGTTTCCATTTTTGGGGTATGCCGATTTTTGGGATGCGCCGGTTTTTGGGATACACCCGGTTTTGGCATGCACCAGTTTCAGGATGTGCCAGTTTTTGGGATGTGATGATGTTTGGGATGTGCTGGTTTTCAGGATGCAACAATTTTTGGGATGCCCTGATTTTTGGGATATGCCAATTTTTGGGATGCACCAATTTCAGGATGCACCAATTTTTGGGATCCGCTGGTTTTTGGGATCCGCTGGTTTTTGGGATGTGCTGAATTTTGGGATGCGATGATTTTTGGGATGTGCCGGTTTTTGGGATGTTTCCATTTATTTTGGGATGTGCCAGATTTTTTTTGGGATGTGCTGATTTTTGGGATGTGCTGGTTTTTGGGATGTGCTGGTTTTTGGGATGTGCCAGTTTTTGGGATACGCCGGTTTTTGAGATGCGTCAATTTCTGGGTGCGCCAATTTTGGAATGCAACAATTTTTGGCATGTGTTGATTTTTGGGATGCAACGATTTTTGGGACATGTCCATTTTTTGGGATACACCAATTTTTGGGATATGTCCATTTTTTGGGATGTGCCGATTTCAGGATGCGCCGATTTTGGAATCTGTTGATGTCTGGCCCACGCCAGTTTTCGGGATGTGCTGGTTTTTTGGGATGTTTCCATTTTTGGGATGCGCCAGTTTCGGGATGCGATGATTTTTGGGATGAGCTGGTTTATGGGATGTGCTCGTTTCTGGCGTGCATCATCATTTGGGATGCGCCCATTTTTGGGATGCGCCGATTCTGGATGCGCTGATTTTGGGATGTGCCCGGTTTTACATGTGAAGGTTTTTGGGATGGGTCCGTTTTTTGGGATGTTGCGATTTTTGGGATGTTCTGGTTTATCGGGATGTGTTTATTTTGGGATGTGCCCATCTGGGGATGTGAAGATTTTTGGGATGAGTCGATTTTTGGGGATGCTCCAATTTTTGGAATGTGCCAGTTTTGGGATGTGCCCATTTTTTGGGATGTGAAGATTTTTGGGATGTGCCCCTTTTGGGATTTGCCTGTTTTGGGATGCATCGATTTTTGGGATGTGCCCATTTTGGGATGTGAAGATTTTTGGGATGTGCCCATTATTGGGATGTGTAGATTTTTGGGATTTGCCAGTTTTGGGATGTGCCCATTTTTGGGATGTGCCCCTTTTGGGATGTGCCCATTTTTGGGATGTGCCCATTTTTGGGACACGTTGATGTTTGGGATGCGAAAATTTTGGGGATTTGCTCATTTTGGGTTGTGCTGATTTTTGGTAAGTGTTGATTTTTGGGATGCACAATTTTTTGGGATGCGCCCATTTTGGGATTTGCCCACACTGGGATGTGCCCATTTTTGTGAGGCTCCAGGTTTTTTTGGGATAAACTGGTTCTTGGGATGAACTGGTTTTTTGGGATGCATTAATCTTTCGGATACAAAGATTGTTGGGATGTTCCCATTCCTGGGATTCGCCTGGCTTTGGGATGTGCTGGTTTTCGGGATGCGCCCGTTTTTTGCGGTGTTCCCATTTTTTGGGACTTGTTGATTTTTGGGATGTGCCGGTTTCTGGGATTCTCTGATTTTTGGGAATGTGGGAGGTGGGCAGGGAAAAGGTCCCAACCACATCTGTGGAGTTGTGGTGGTTTGGGGAATTTTCTGGATTCCCAAGAGCTGGAAATCTTGGGGTTGTGGTATTTTTCGGGAATTGCTTGGATTCCCAAGGTCTGGAATTCCTCGACTTGTGGCATTTTTTGGGAATGGCTTGAATTTCCCAACATCAGGAATTTCTGGAATTGTGGCAAAGGAGGAACAAGAGTTTTGGGAGCTCATGGATACAGGAAGGGATGGGCTGGGAATTCAGGGAGGGATTTGGGGATGGGTTTTGGGAATCACTTTTTATTCCCATGATCCAGAGTTCCTGGAATTCCCGTCAGCTGCTCCAGGCTCCAGCTCCACCTGGGAATTGTTGGGATGGGAAGCAACCCTGGGAATTTCTAGGAATGTTGGGGGGCAGGATGGTGATCCCAAAGAAACACCGGGAATTCCGGGATGGAGCCAGGGAGTCGCTGTGGGAATTCCTGGGCACGGCTGGTCCTGGGGGATCCCAGAAAGTTCTGGGATTTAATTCCATGGGTTCCGGATTCCGGGAGCAGATCCAAGAGCCCGGGCGGGGCAGGGATTTGTCCGGAGGGACGGGAACATCTGGAAGCACAGGAAGGAGCCAGGAGGGGTTTGGGGGGATTGGGACTGGAATTCCAGGGGATGGGAAAACGGGAATGGGAAAAGGGGATGGAATTGTGGGGAATGGGAAAAGGGGATGGAATTATGGGAATGGGAAAAGGGGAATGGGAAAAGGAGATGAAATGATGGGAGTGGGAAAAGGAGATGGAATTATGGGGATGGGAGCAAGGGATGGAATTATGGGGATGGGAAAAGGGGAGTGGGAAAAGGAGACGGAATTATGGGGATGGGAGCAAGGAATGGAATTATGGGGATGGGAAAAGGAGACGGAATTATGGGGATGGGAGCAAGGAATGGAATTATGGGGATGGGAAAAGGGGAATAGGAAAAGGAGATGGAATTATATGGATGGGAAGAGGGGAGCAGGGGCTGGAATCGGGGGATGGGAGTTTGGGAAGCAGGATTAGGATGGGATGGAGGGACAGGAGCAGGAAGATGGAGGCAGGGATGGAAATGGGATGGAAGTGGAGGGATGGGAGCAGTGGGATGGGAGCAGGGAATGGCAGCACAGGGATGGGAGCAGGGAATGAAATGGGATGGAAATGCAGGGAATGGGAGCAGAGGGATGAGAACAGGGGATGGAAGTGGAGGGATGAAAACTGGGAACGGGATGGGAGCAGGAGGATGGAAACAGGGAATGAAAAGGAGGAAAGGAGCAGGGGGTGGAAGTGAGGGACAGGAGCAGGAATGGGAGCAGGGATGGAAGCAGGGAATGGAAACACAGGACAGGAGCAGGGAGAAGAGAGAGGAGCAGGAATGGGATCAGGGATGGCAGCAGAGGGATTGGAGCAGGAATGGGAGCAGGGAGTGAAAATGGGGGGATAGGAACAGGGAATGGGAGTGGGGATGGAAGCAGGGAATGGAAACACTGGACAGGAGGAGGGAACAGGAGAGACAGGAGCAGGGATGGGAGCAGGGATGGCAGCAGAGGGATTGGAGCAGGGATAGGAACAGGGAATGGGAGCTGGGATGGGAGTGGAGGGACAGGAGCAGGAATGGAAGCAGAGGTTGGAAGCAGGGAATGGAAACACAGGACAGGAGCAGGGAACAGGAGAGACAGGAGCAGGGATGGGATCAGGGATGGCAGCAGAGGGATTGGAGCAGGGAATGGGAGCTGGGATGGGAGTGGAGGGACAGGAGCAGGAATGGAAGCAGAGGTTGGAAGCAGGGAATGGAAACACTGGACAGGAGGAGGGAACAGGAGAGACAGGAGCAGGGATGGGAGCAGGGATGGAAGCAGAGGGATTGGAGCAGGGATAGGAACAGGGAATGGGAGCTGGGATGGAAGTGGAGGGACGGGAGCAGGAATGGAAGCAGAGGATGGAAGCAGGGAATGGAAACACAGGACAGGAGCAGGGAACAGGAGAGACAGGAGCAGGGATGGGAGCAGGGATGGAAGCAGAGGGATTGGAGCAGGGAATGGGAGCTGGGATGGGAGTGGAGGGACGGGAGCAGGGATGGAAGCAGGGAGAGCAGAGAGGAGCAGGAATGGCAGCTGGGTTGGGAGCAGAGGGATTGGAGCAGGGAATGGAAACGGGGGAACGGGAGCAGGGGACGGGAATGGGATGGGAGCAGGAGACAGGAGCGGGGATGGATGGAAACAGGGATGGAAGCAGGAATTGGAAACAGGGATGGGAGCAGGGGGATGGGAGTAAAGAATGGAATCAGGGAGGGGAGCAGGGATGGGATCAAAGGGATGGGAACAGGGATGGGAGCAGGGAGCAGGGATGGGAGCAGGGATGGAATCAGAGGGACAGGATCAGGGATGGAATCAGGGATGGAATCAGAGGAATGGGAACAGGGATGGGAGCAGGGATGGAATCAGGGATGGAATCAGAGGAATGGGAGCAGGGATGGAATCAGAGGAATGGGATCAGGGATGGAATCAGGGGACGGGAGCAGGGATGGGATTAGAGGGATGGGAGCAGGGATGGAATCGGGGGTGAGAGCAGGGATGGAATCAAGGATGGAATCAGGGGATGGGATCAGGGATGGGATCAAAGGAATGGGATCAGGGATGGAATCAGGGGACTGGATCAGGGATGGGAGCAGGGATGGAATCAGGGGATGGGAGCAGGGATGGGATCAGGGGGGTGAGAGCAGGGATGGAATCAGGGGATGGGAGCAGGGATGGGATCAGGGGATGGGAGCAGGGATGGGATGAGGGGGGTGAGAGCAGGGATGGAATCAAGGATGGAATCAAGGGGGTGGGAGCAGGGGGATTGGAGTAAGGGGTGGGAGCAGGGATTGGAGTAGAGAATGGAATCAGGGAGTGGAATCAGGGGGATTGGAGTAGCGAGTGGAGCCGGGGGATGGGAGCGGGGCTGGAGCAGGGGGATGGGAGCAGGGAATGAGGGGGGCCGGGATCGGGGCCGCTCCCAGCGCAGCACGCGGGGCTCGGGGGAGGGAAGGGAGGGAAGAGGGAAGGGAGGGAAGGAGGGGAGCGCTGCTGGCACGAGGAGCTCCAATTATCCTGTCACGGCACAAAGGCACGAGCCGTGGGAACGGGCTGGCAGCCTCGGGAATTCAGCCGGGAATAATCCTCGGGAATTCAGCCGGGAATCAGCGCTGGGAGCCCCGGCGGGGCCGCTCGGGCCGCTCCTGCCGCTCCAGCCCGGGGTGAGCCGCTGCCCCTCGGTGCTCCCCGCCCGGCGCCTTCCTCGTCCCGCTCCTCCGCATCCTCGCGGCCGCTTTCCCAAGGGATCCGAGGGGCGCTGGGGGACCGGGGGGGGGGGGGGGCTCCTGCCGCGTCCCCCCCACCCCGGTGACAGCGCCTGTGTGGGCCCGGCTGGGGCTGAATCCGCCCCGCTGGATCCCTGCCGCAGGCACAGGGATCCTTGGAGCTGCCGTTGCCATGGCAATCCTGGAGCGTTATTCCAGCATTGTCAGCGAGGAGCAGCGAGGAGGAGGAGGAGGAGGAAGAGGAAGAGCTTTCCACTCATCCTCGCTGCTCCGGGGTGGGGGGGGGTTGCTCAGGGAATGCGGGATCGGGAGCTTTTGGGATCATCCCGGGCCATGCGTCCTTGGGCAGCTCCCGGCCGGACGCCGGCGCTTCCATAGGGTTGGGATCCGCGGCCAGGAGCAGCAGCAGCAGGAGGAGGAGGAGGAGGAGGAGGAGGAAGAGGAGGGTGGGGTGGGCTGAGGCGCTCCGGGGGCTGCGCCGAGGCGGGAAGAGGATCCCGAGCTCAGGCTGGACACATTCCCGCTTTCCCCGCGTCCCTCCCGGAATCCCCGGCAGCCCCCCCCGCCTCCCCGGGGCCATGGCCCGGGCTCCGCGCTGAGGGGGGGGCCCGCATTCCCAAAGGCCGCGGGCACATTCCCGGCGGGAATCATGAAGAAGTTCGCGTCCACGCGCAGCCTCAATAAGATCCTGCAGCAGTGCGACTCCTCGTCCCGCGAGTACGAGGAGATCCAGGCTGTGGAGAAGAAGTGGCACCTGCACCTGGCCACCCCGCGCAAATTCCGGGAGAAGAGGTGCAAGATGCCCTCTCTGTTCCTTGCAGCCCCGCCGCCGCCCAAGAGAGCGCCCAGCACCACCCTCACGCTGCGCTCCAAATCCATGACGGCCGAGCTGGAGGAGCTGGGTAAGGCCCCCGCCGGGATGGGACTGGGATCCGCCGGGAGTCGCGGGATTGCTCGGGAGCCGCTTCCCGGCGGTTTTCCGGCGGTTTTCCAGCGGTTTTCCAGCTGTTTGCATGTGCGCCGTGGGGGGGTGTGGGAGGTGCGGGGGGCGGGGGAGCAGCATCCCCGTGTCTGTCTGTCTGTCCGGGGGGATGTCCAGCGCTCCGGGGGCGCATCCCGGCGGAGGTGGGCGTGGGAAGGACGTTGGGAGTCTCCAGGTGGGTGTGGAGGGGTTGGTGCGCCCTGGCCTTGGGCATCCTGCTCCTTCCCTGCTCCTTCCCGGCTCCTTTCCCTGATCAGTTCCTGATCCTTTCCCTGATCAATTCCTGATCCTCTCCATGATCACTTCCTGATCCCGGCTCCTTTCCCTGATCCTTTCCCTGATCAGTTCCTGATCCTCTCCCTGATCAATTACTGATCCCTGCTCCTTTTCCTGCTCCGTTCCCTGATCAAATCCTCTCCATTCCCTGCTCCTTTCCTTGCTCCTTTCCCTGCTCCTGCTCCTTCCCCTGTTCCATTCCCTGCTCCTTCCCCTGTTCCATTCCCTGCTCCATTCCCTGCTCCATTCCGTGCTCCTTCCCCTGTTCCATTCCCTGCTCCTTTCCCTGCTCCATTCCCTGCTCCATTCCCTGTTCCATTCCCTGCTCCTTTCCCTGCTCCTGCTCCTTCCCCTGTTCCATTCCCTCCTCCTTTCCCTGTTCCATTCCCTGCTCCTTTCCCTGCTCCATTCCCAGCTCCTTTCCCTGCTCCTGCTCCTTCCCCTGTTCCATTCCCTGCTCCATTCCCAGCTCCATTCCCTGCTCCTTTCCCTGCTCCTGCTCCTTCCCCTGTTCCATTCCCAGCTCCATTCCCTGCTCCTTCCCCTGCTCTTTTCCCTGCTCCTTTCCCTGCTCCATTCCCTGCTCCATTCCCAGCTCCATTCCCAGCTCCAATCCCAGCTCCATTCCCAGCTCCATTCCCAGCTCCATTCCCAGCTCCATTCCCAGCTCCATTCCCAGCTCCATTCCCAGCTCCATTCCCTGCTCCAGCTCCATTCCCAGCTCCATTCCCATCTCCATTCCCTGCTCCATTCCCTGCTCCATTCCCTGCTCCATTCCCAGCTCCATTCCCAGCTCCATTCCCTGCTCCATTCCCTGTTCCATTCCCTGCTCCTTTCCCTGCTCCTGCTCCTTTTCCTGATCCTCTCCCTGTTCCTCCTACTCCTCTTCCTGATCCTCATTCTCTCCCCGCTCCTTTTCGTGAGCCTCTCTCTTCTCCTGCTCCTTTCCCTGCTCCGTTCCCTGATCAATTCCTGATCCTTTCCCTGATCAATTCCTGATCCCTGCTCCTTTTCCTGCTCCGTTCCCTGATCAAATCCTCTCCATTCCCTGCTCCTTTCCTTGCTCCTTTCCCTGCTCCTGCTCCTTCCCCAGCTCCATTCCCAGCTCCATTCCCATCTCCATTCCCAGCTCCATTCCCAGCTCCATTCCCAGCTCCATTCCCTGCTCCATTCCCAGCTCCATTCCCAGCTCCATTCCCTGCTCCATTCCCAGCTCCATTCCCAGCTCCATTCCCAGCTCCATTCCCAGCTCCATTCCCTACTCCTGACCGTTTTCCTGTCCCTCTCCCTGCTCCTGCTCCTTTTCCTGATCTTCTGTCTTCTCCCATTCCTTTCCCAGCTCCTTTCCCTGCTCCTCTCCTTCCTCTCCCGTTTCCTCTTCCCGCTCCTCTCCCTCCTTTCCCACACCCGGCAGTCCCAGGTTTTGATTTCCCATCTCCCGGCAGATCCCAAACCCTGCCAGGAGAGCTCCGGGAGAGCTCTGGGAGAGCTCTGGAATTCCGGGAGAGCTCTGGGAGAGCTCTGGAATAGCTCCAGGAGAGCTCTGGAATTCTGGGAGATCTCCAGGAGAGCTCTGGGATAGCTCCAGGAGAGCTCTGGAATTCCGGGAGAGCTCCGGGAGAGCTCCAGGAGAGCTCTGGAATTCCAGGAGAACTCCTGGAGAGCTCTGGGATAGTTCCAAAAGAGCTCTGGAATTCCGGGAGAGCTCTGGGAGAGCTCTGGGATAGCTCCAGGAGAGCTCTGGAATTCTGGGAGAGCTCCAAGTGAGCTCCGGGAGACCTCCGGAATTCCAGATGAGCTCCAGGTGAGCTCTGGGAGAATTCCAGGAGCGCTCCAGGAGAGCTTCAGGTGAGATCCAGGAGATCTCCAGGATAGATCCAGGAGAATTCCAGGAGAATTCCAGGAGATCTCCAGGATTGCTCCCTCCCCGCCCCCGCCCTGCTGCCACTCCCACATTTCCTGCTGCTTTCCCATCCTGCTCCACATTCCCAGATTCCCTGAAATCCTCTCCACTCCCACCATTCCCTGCTTCCCGCTGCCAGAATTCCTTGTTTTTCCCAGCCCTCGTGGCCACCTGGGATGTCCCAGGATCCCTTGGCAGGGTGGGAGCTGATCCTGCTCCATCCCTTCCCTTTTCCCGGATCCGGGGACACTTTGTCCCTGGATGTCACCACGTGGCCATGGAGGGATCCCAAATCCGGGAAAACTTGGGAGTGTCCCTGGCGGCAGGGCTGGCTCCGAGGCCATCGATGCTGCCCCGGCTTCCATGGGAATTTGGGATTTTCCATGTGGGAATGTGGCACCCTGGAGCCGCAGCAGGATCCCACGTTACCCCTGGTTTTCCATGCTTTCCCTGGTTTTCCCTGGTTTTTCATGTTTCCCTTGGTTTTCTCTGGTTTTCCCTGGTTTTCCCTGGTTTTCCCTGGTTTTCCCTGGTTTTCCATGTTTTCCTTGGTTTTCCATGTTTTCCTTGGTTTTCCATGCTCGCCACAGTTTTCCATGGTCTCCCTCTTTTCCATGCTCTCCCTGGTTTTTCCATGCCCTTCCTGGTTTTCATTCCTTCTGCTTTTCCACGTTTGTCCTGATTTTCCACATTCTCCCTGGTTTTCCACACCCTCCTTAGTTTTTCCAAGCTCTCCCTGTTTTCCATGCCCTTCTTGGGTTTCCATGCTCTCCCTGGTTTTCCACGATCTCCATGGATTTCCGTGTTCTCCCTGGTTTTCCATGATCTCCATGGATTTCCATGCTCTCCCTGGTTTTCCACGATCTCCATGGATTTCCGTGTTCTCCCTGGTTTTCCATGATCTCTGCTTTTCCATTCCTTCCGGTTTTCCATGCCTTTCCTGGTTTCCCTCTTTTTTAATTCCTTCTGGTTTTTCCCAGCCCTCCTTGGTTTTTCCAGGCTCTCCGTTTTTTCCCCTGCTCTCCCGGTTTTCCACGCCCTTCCCGGTTTTCCCAGCCTTTCCTTGCTCCCTGCGCTCCTCCTTGGAGCCAGACCCTGCGGGATCGGGACAGATCCCAAAATTCCCAGACTGGATCAGCTGGGATTTACTTTATCCTGAGCCTCCGCCTGGATTCCCACCCCGGAATTCCCACCCCTGACTCTTGGCACTTCCAGACCGTTATTCCCGATCCAAAGGCTCTTTCTTTGGTGGGAATTCCTGGGAGCAGAGCCAGACCGGCTCCTTTCCCACACTTTTCCCCCCCATCCCAGACCCTGGCATTCCTTCTCCCACCCTCCCAGGAATTCCCAGTTTTCCTGGACAGGGATTGGGAGCAGCAATCCCGGGAGAAGGGTCTTGAGGCCGTTCCAGCTCTGATCCCACAATTCCCAGGAGTTTTTCCGGGAATTGTAGCGACTCGTTCCTACGGATCCAAGGAATGGGCTGAAGCCATTCCAGGGAAAACGGGATCCGTCCTCTTCCCAGCCTTCACTCCGGGTTTTCCTGTGGATCAGCATTCCCAGGATTTGGCCTGGAGCCACTCTCCTTCCCAAGGAACCGTCAGGGAAAAGGGATATTCCCAAAAAAGCTCTGCCGGGTGCTTCCCTCCCCATTTTCCATGGATCCCAAACACTCCTGTGCCCTTCCCGACCCTTTCCCTGCCATTCCGATCCCCTTGGAGCAGCAGATTCCCAGCAGGATGCTCCGGGATCCCTCCTGTGCCGAAGTCCATGGCCTTGGATGCAGGGAATTGCCCTGGGAGCTTTTCCATGGCTTGGGATGGAATTCCAGCCAATCCCGCTCCGGCTTCCCTGGATCCATGAGGATCCGTGAGGGATGATCCCAGCCTTGGGATAAATCCCAAATCCCGGGTCGGAGGGACAATCCCAGTGGATAAAGGCCGGAATTCCCAGGTCAAATCCCACATCCCAGGCCGGATCCCGCATGCCAGAGGCTGGGAATTGTGGGAAGAGCCAGGCTGGAGCCGGGAATGGGGGCGGGAATTGTTCCATGCTGTTGATCCTGTGTTTTGTTTCCCATTCCAAGCCTCCATGCGGAGAAGGAAAGGGGGTGAGTGAAACCGAAATTCCCGGGATTCCGCCCCTTCCTGCCAGCTCCCGCTGGGATCCCGCGGGATCTGGACTGGGGGGAGATCCCGGCATCCCAAGGGTCGCTGTTCCTGCAGCGCCTCAGGGAATTCAGCCGGGAATTTGGGAATTTGGGATCGGCTCCGGTGTCCGGGAGCCGCTCCAGTAGGAATTGGAATGCCAGGAATTGGAATGCCAGGAATTGTGGGGAACGGCCGTGTGGGATTCTGCAGACTGCTCCTGCATCCCAGAATTCCCAACCCTGCCATTCCCAGGTGTGATTCCTGCTCCGGGTTTTCCCCACGGGAATGACCCCTGTGGGATCCTCGGGAATGACGGTGTCCAGCTTTATCCCAAATAGCCAAAGCCTCTCCTGGCAAATCCAGGGAGTTTATCCCGCTATTCCTGGCAGTTCCAGGGAGTTTATCCCACTATTCCTGGCAGTTCCAGGGAGTTTTCCCGCTATTCCTGGCAGTTCCAGGCGGTTTATCCCATTATTCCTGGCAGTTCCAGGCAGTTTATCCCGCTATTCCTGGCACATCCATGTGGATTATCCCGCTGCTCCCAACCCAAGGATGTGCCAGGAATGTCGCGTGAGGGCCGCAGAAAAACCGGGAAGTTTTTGGCGGAAGGGTTGGATCCGGATGGGGTTAAAAGCCCCTTCCCACCCAACCCCTCCTGGGATTTTCTGATCCAGGATTTTCTGTCCTGGTGGTTCCCATTCCGTGTTCCCCACGGAGCTGGGAATGCGGGATCGGCTCTTCCAGCAGGGATCCCATGGGGATGGGACAGGGAAGAAACCGGGCGGGAATTTCCCTGGGAAGTTTCTGAGGGATCCTCCCAACCCTTCCCTGGATCAGGCAGATCCAGAGGGGGCCACATGAGGATCCCATGGATCAGGAAAATCAGCTGGAGGCTCCCAAGGATTGGAGATGGATCCAGGATGCTTTTCTTCCAGAAAAAATTCCAGGGAGAATTCCAGCACATTCCAGGGGCTCCAGGAGAGCTGCAGAGGGACTGGGGACAAGGCCTGCAGGGACAGCACCCAGGGAATGGCTCCCAGTGCCAGAGGGCAGGCATGGATGGGATCTGGGCAATGAGGAATTCCTGGCTGGGCTGGAACTGCCAGAGCAGCTGGGGCTGCCCCTGCATCCCTGCAGTGTCCCAGGCCAGGCTGGAGAAATCTGGGATCATGGGAAGGGGTGTCATGGAATGGGATGAGCTTTAAGGTCCATCCTTCCCAGACCAGTCCATGATTCCGTGTCCCACAATTCCATGGAATGTCTGAGGACCAGTCACTCTCCCAGGGCAGGAATTTGGGATACGGATCCAGCTGGATCTGGGAAGCTCCATCAGGTGGAGGTGGCACGGAGCCAACGGCCCCAAATTCCCATTCCGTGTGGGAATTCCGTAGGCTCAGCTCAGGTGGGATCCGTGGGAATAAATCCATGTCCGCCTCCTGCCCTTTCCCATATCGTGAGGTTTGGGATTCCAGCTGGAATTCCCAAGGGAATGGATCCACTGGGACACATCCAGGCCCAGCTTGGTGTTCCCAAGGGATAAAAGTGCCAGGGTGGATCCTGGAGCTGGGAATTCCAGTCCCACTCCGCATTCCCTGAGCTCGGACACAGCTGTGGTGGCTCTGCCGGTATTCCCAATATCCGTGGGCACCAGATCCTGCCCCGGACACGGAAAGTCGGGATCATTCAGGGAGTCCATTCCAGCTGGGAATATCCCAGTTTATCCCAAATGCTGGATGTCCCGGAGCCGTGTGGATCCCATGGACATCTCCATGGCATTCCCTGGACTTCCTGTCCTCCTGGCAGCACTCGGCTCATCCCAAATACTCAAAATTTGGGATGCAGTCACTGGTTAGCGCCAGACAGAGAATTCCTTGGAATGCGGGGTGGGACAGCGCCCACGGAATTCCCCGGCCGAGCGGGATCAGCCCGCAGAAATCCATGGAATGGATGTGTCCCGCCGTGCTCCGGGATGAGCGGCGGGAAGGGAGCGAAGCCAGGGCGGAGGGCCGGGATCAGCCGGTTTTCCTTGGATTCCAGAGAAGCTGGATGAGATCCTGGCGGCGGCCGAGCCGGCGCTGAGGGCGGAGCTGGTGGAGGCCGATTCCAGAGCGGCCACGGTGAAACAGCGCCCGACCAGCCGGAGGATCACCCCCGCGGAGATCAGTGTGAGCCAGAGGGAATTCCGCGGGAATTCTGTGGGAATGGGGTGGGAATGGGACGGGGATGGGATCACCCCCGCGGAGATCAGTGTGAGCCAGAGGGAATTCCGCGGGAATTCTGTGGGAATGGGACGGGGATGGGACGGGAATGGGATCACCCCCGCGGAGATCAGTGTGAGCCAGAGGGAATTCCGCGGGAATTCCGCGGGAATGGGGTGGGAATGGGACGGGGATGGGATCACCCCCGCGGAGATCAGTGTGAGCCAGAGGGAATTCCGCGGGAATTCCGCGGGAATCGGGTGGGAATGGGATAGGAGGATCACCCTGCAGAGATCAGTGTGAGCCAGGGGAATCGCGGGAATCGCGGGAATCGGGTGGCGAATGGGAACGGGATGGGACACCCCCGCGGGAGATAAGTGTGAGCCAGCAGGAATTCCGCGGGATTCTGTGGGAAAGGGGGGAATGGACGGGATGGGATTCACCCCGCAGAGATCGTGTGAGCCCAGAGGGAATTTCGGGGGAATTCTACGGAAATCGGGTGGGGGTGGGAATGGGACGGGGATGGGGATCACCCCCGCGGAGATCAGTGTGAGCCAGCGGGAATTCCGCGGGAATTCTTGGGAATGGGGTGGGACTGGGACGGATGGGATCACCCACCGGGAGAATCCGTGGAGCCAGCCGGGGAATTCGCGGGAATGTCAGCAGGAAAATCGGGTGGGAATGGGAAGGGGAGGGATCACCCCCGACGGAGATTAAGTGGAGCCAGCGGGAATTCCGCGGGGGAATCCGCGGGAATCGGGTCGTAGTGGTGGGAATGGGACGGGACTGGGATCACACCCCGCGTGAGATCAGTGTTGAGCCAGAGGGGAATCGCGGGGGCACATCTCGCGGGAATGGGGGGGAATGGGACGGGGATGGGATCACCCACGCGGAGATCAGTGTGAGCCAGCGGGAATTCCGCGGGAATTCTGTGGGAATGGGGTGGGAATGGGATCACCCCCGCGGAGATCAGTGTGAGCCAGCGGGAATTCCGCGGGAATTCTGTGGGAATGGGGTGGGAATGGGATCACCCCCGCGGAGATCAGTGTGAGCCAGCGGGAATTCCGCGGGAATTCCGCGGGAATGGGGTGGGAATGGGATAGGAGGATCACCCTGCAGAGATCAGTGTGAGCCAGAGGGAATTCCCTGGGAAGTGGGGCATGGAATGGGATGGGAATAGGATGAGAGGATCACCTCTGCAGAGATCAGTGTGAGCCAGCGGGAATTCTGCGGGAATGTGGGAATGGGATGTGGGCATGGGAGGACATGAAGAGGGAGTGGAATTCCCAGGAACAGAGAGTGACATTCCCAAGGAAGGAAGGAGAGGGACGGGAGCACATGGGAAGGGATGGGAAGGATCCCGAGGATCTCACTGGGGAGATCAGTGTGAGCCAGAGGGAATCCCACCAGGAATGGGGGAGAGGGATGAGAGGGAATGGGGAGTGGCATTCCCAGGAATGGGGAGTGGCATTCCCAGGAAAGGAAGGAGAGGGAAGGGAGCAGATGGAGGAGGATGGGAGGGAATGTGGTGCCGAGAGGAGCTGGTTCAGGAGCAGAATTCCCGGGAATGCGGAGCCTGGGAGACCCCGATCCACAGCGGGGGCTCAGCACTCCCTCGGCTCCCCAGGATCCCCATCCAGGCCTGGGAATCCGCACGGATTTCCCAGGGAAGGCTGGAAGAGCAGCTCGGGAGGAGCCTGGAGAGCCGGGCTGGATGTGGGGCTGGAATTCTGCCGGAATCCGAGGGGAAGCACGGAGGGAGGAGGAGGAGGAGGAGGAGGCTCGGGATTGTGCTGGGAATGCTGCGGGTGGGAGGCAGCTCCGGGAAAAGCGGGACAGGATCTCCCGGAGCCATCCCCACTGGATTCCCTCCTGGAGCAGGCAGGGAGATGGGATGGGACCCAGGGAGTTATCCCAGCATTTCTTTGGAATTCCGCTGGAGCAGGAAGGTGGAGGCGAGGGGGGTCCATCCCGGTGGGATGAGCTCCGGTCTTCCCGCGGTTGGAAGTTGGGGTGGGAATGTCGGGTCCTTCCTTCCGGCAGCATCCGGACTGGGAATTCCCTGTTTTCCCTTCCAGTCCCTGTTTGAGCGCCAGGGAATGGCACATTCCGGGGTCCTGGCCGGAACGGAGAAGCCCCACGTGTCCCTCCGGAAGGGAATTCCACGGACCAAGTCAGTAGGTGAGGAAAAACCCAGGAGAATCCCTTGGGAATGGGGAGGGAGGGTCCCTGCGGGATGTGGAGTGGGTGGGAAAGGCTCGGCCCTTCCCGGGTCGCTCCAGCTCTTGGGTTTTGGTGTATTCCATGGAATTCCATGGAATTACGGCTTGGAGGGATGCCTGGTCCTGCTCGGAGCGGAAGGTGGGACTGGAGAATTCCAGGAGAGAATTCTGGGAGGGAATTCCAGGAATTCCCAGATGGGCTCTGCCAAGGGCAGGGGGGGGCTCTGCCACCCCCAGTGCTGGCACTGGGCATTCCGAGCAGGAATGGCACCTCTGGAACTGGGAATGCCAGAGCTGGGGCTTAGGTGGAGCGGGATGAGGTCTGGAGGAGGCCCCTGGGTGTGGGGGATCCTTGAGCTTATCCCAAAACATTTATGGAGTCTCCGAACCCAAAACCATCTCTGGTGGACCCTTGAGCTTATTCCAAAAGATTTATGGAGTCTCCAAACCCCAAACCATCTGTGATGCATCCTTGAGCTTATCCCAAAACATTTATGGAGTCTCCAAACCCAAAACCATCTCTGGTGGGTTCTTGGTTCCATTCCCAAAGATTTCTGGTGCCACCAAACCCAAATCCATCTGTGGGATGTCCTGGATCTTGTCCCGGAGATTTTCGGTGCCACCAACCCCAAACCATCTTGGGAGGGTCCTGGACCTAATCCCAAAACATTTATGGAGTCTCCAACTCCAAGATCATCTCTGGTGGATCCTTGAGCTTATCCCACAACATTTCTGGAGTCTCCAGATCCAAAACCATCCCTGGTGGGTTCTTGGTTCCGTTCCCAAAGATTTCTGGTGCCACCAACCCCAAAATCCACCTGTGGGAAGTCCTGGACCCCATTCCAGGAGGTTTGTGGTGCCACCAACCCCAATCCTGGCTGTGGGGGATCCTGGATTTTGTTCCTCAGGATTTCTGGTGCCACCAAACCCAGAATGCCCGTGGTGGATCCTTGAGCTTTTCCCAAAATATTTATGGTGTCTCTAAACCCAAAATCCGTCTGTGGGATGTCCTGGACCTTGTCCCGGAGGTTTTCGGCGCCACCAACCCCAAACCAGCTGGGGAGGGTCCTGGACCTTGTCTCAAAACTTTTGGGGCCACCAAACCAAAATCCACTGGTGGGTCTGGATTGCCCAAGGTTTGTGCCACCAACCCAAAATCCATCTCTGTGGAGTCTGGACCCATTCCAGAAGGTTTTCGGCGCCACCAACCCCAAACCAGCTGGGGAGGGTCCTGGACCTTGTCCCAAAGGTTTGTGGTGCCTCCAAATCCAGACCTGGCTCTGGGATGTCCTGGACCTTGTCCCTAAAGATTTATGGAGTCTCCAAACCCAAAACCATCTCTGGTGGGTTCTTGGTTCTGGGATTGGTGGCACCCAAAGATTTCTGGTGCCACCAATCCCAAATCCATCTGTGGGAATTCCTTGACCCCATTCCAGAAGGTTTTGGTGCCACCAATCCCAAAATCCATCTCTGGGAATTCCTTGACTCCATTCCAGAAGGTTTTGGTGCCACCAATCCCAAAATCCATCTCTGGGAATTCCTTGACCCCATTCCAGAAGGTTTTGGTGCCACCAATCCCAAACATGGCTGTGGGAATGCCTTGACCCCATTCCAGAAGGGTTTTGGTGCCACCAATCCCAAAATCCATCTCTGGGAATTCCTTGACCCCATTCCAGAAGGTTTTGGTGCCACCAATCCCAAAATCCATCTCTGGGAATGCCTTGACCCCATTCCAGAGGGTTTTGGTGCCACCAATCCCTAAATCCATCTGTGGGAATGCCTTGATCCCATTCCAGAGGGTTTTGGTGCCACCAATCCCAAAATCCATCTCTGGGAATGCCTTGACCCCATTCCAGAAGGTTTTGGTGCCACCAATCCCAAAATCCATCTCTGGGAATTCCTTGACCCCATTCCAGAAGGTTTTGGTGCCACCAATCCCAAAATCCATCTCTGGGAATTCCTTGACTCCATTCCAGAAGGTTTTGGTGCCACCAATCCCAAATCCATCTGTGGGAATGCCTTGACCCCATTCCAGAAGGTTTTGGTGCCACCAATCCCAAAATCCATCTCTGGGAATGCCTTGACCCCATTCCAGAAGGTTTTGGTGCCACCAATCCCAAAATCCATCTCTGGGAATGCCTTGACCCCATTCCAGAAGGTTTTGGTGCCACCAATCCCAAACCTGGCTGTGGGGGGTCCTTAGATCCTGAAATAAAACGGAAAATCGGGAGTTTCAGGGATTGTGTTGGTGCAGCTGCTCCTGTGCCTGGAATTCCATGGGAAGACGTTCCCAAGGCTCCGGAAGAGCTGGGATAAAACGGGATGGTTTGTGTGGGATGTGGGGGATGGATCCCATCCCAGCATCCCAAACCTGCGGTGTCCAGAGGGGAACCAGGAATTTTATCCTGGTTTATCCCATATTTTGGTCTTGGACGTGGATCCTGCCCTGGTGCTGTTGGAATGTGGCGGATCCAGGAGATTCCCAAAGGGTGTCAGGAGTTTCTGGGTGAGAATGTTTGGGAAGAAGCTTTGGAAAAGCTGTCCAAGGGCCGGTGGGATGTGACGAGCTGGGAATGGTTTGGAAAGGGATCTGGAGTGGGAATGGCGGTGTCATCCAGGAAGGGTCATCCGCTGGGAATGCATCCATGGGATTGTCCGAGGTCTGGGAGAGCTGGGAATGTTCCCCTGGAGAAGGGAAGGCTCCAGGGAGAGCTTCCAGCACATTCCAGGGCCTGCAGGGGCTCCAGGAGAGCTGCAGAGGGACTGGGGACAAGGGATGGAGGGACAGGAGCCAGGGAATGGCTCCCAGTGCCAGAGGGCAGGCATGGATGGGATCTTGGGAATTGGGAATTCCTGCTGGGCTGGAACTGCCAGAGCAGCTGGGGCTGCCCCTGCATCCCTGCAGTGTCCCAGGACAGGCTGGAGCACCCTGGGATCATGGGAGGTGTCCAGGGGATCCTCGGGATGGGCTGGGAGGTCCTTCCAAGCCAAACCCCACCAGGATTAGGGAATTGCGGAGTCCTTGGCCATGGAATGCCGGCAGTGCCTCGGGAAGGGCCCCCGAGCCCCCCGGGCTGGGCAGGGGCTGCCAGGGATGGGGGCAGGGAGAGCCCGGGAAAAGTGGGATGTGCCCCGGGCTGGGGCCAGGGCAGCTCTGCTGGGATCGGGGCAGGGATCGGGAATGTCCTTCCGGCCCTGCCCAGCTCCTGCCGGGAGCCAGCGGGGATCGGGATCTGCTCCAGGGAATGAGCCCCGGGAAAAGAGGGAGCGGCCTCAGCCTGGGCCAGGGCAGGCTCAGCTCCCAGATTTGGGATCGTTTTCCATGGAAAGGGCTCAGGCCTTGGCAGGGGCTGCCCAGGGAGCTTTGGAGTCTCATCCCTGGAGGAATCCAAGGAATTCCTGGAGGTGGCACTCAGGGCTCTGGTGGGGATCGGGCCCAGCTTGGACTCGGTGACCTTGGAATTCTTTCCCAGCCCCAATAATCTGGGAATTCCGTGCTCACGCCCCCATGAGAATTCCCAGCACATCCCGGTTATCCCTGACCTTCCCAGCAATTCCCAGCCCATGCAGCCCAAACCCCCTGGAAAAAAAGGGATTAAAAGCATTCCTTGACTCTCCATCAAATCCCAGTGGGAGAATCCCTGCTCCAGGCAGGAATGGCTGCAGCTGCCACAGCACATCCCGGCCAAAATTCCATGGAAAAATCCCCCCCAGGAGCACCAGATCCGTCCCCACAGCGGGACAACCCCTGGAATGGAGGGGACCCAACTCAAAGCCCAGAGCAGCTCCTGGGAGAAACCATTCCCATGGAATTCCAGGGAAACGGGGATGGAAAAGAGGCGGAGAGGGAGGAATCGGGTGGGAATGGGGCTGGAATTAGAAGTCCTTGAGCTGTCATTCCACACCCACGGCCGGGAGCTGCGCAGTCACTTGATTCCCGGGGAAAAATCCCTGCACGGGCGAGGAAGGAGATGGAAAAGCAGCGCTGGGATGGGGGTTTTTTTGGGAATAAACATTCCCTGGCATTTGCATCCATCCCAGCAGCGCTGCAGGTTCCCAGGGAGAAAAGAGCAAAAAGATTCCGGGGGGGAAAAGAATTCCCGGGATCAAGGTGGTTAACCCCCGGCTGGCTGGGAAAAAAACTGGGAGAAAAGATTCCAGGAAAAAATCCCGGGATCAAGGTGGTTAACCCCCGGCTGGCTGGAAAAAAACTGGGAGAAAAGATTCCAGGAAAAAATCCCGGGATCAAGGTGGTTAACCCCCGGCTGGCTGGGGAAAAAACTGGGAGAAAAGATTCCAGGAAAAATTCCCGGGATAAAGAGGGTTAACCCCTGGCTGGCTGGGGAAAAAACTGGGAGAAAAGATTCCAGGAAAAATTCCCGGGATAAAGAGGGTTAACCCCCGGCTGGCTGGGAAAAAAACTGGGAGAAAAGGTCAAAAAGATTCCTGGTTAAAATTCCCTGAATAAAAAGCAAGGAAGGGA
This sequence comes from Serinus canaria, assembly GCF_022539315.1. NCBI lineage: Eukaryota > Metazoa > Chordata > Aves > Passeriformes > Fringillidae > Serinus > Serinus canaria. The sequence goes on along the minus strand of NC_066314.1, from coordinate 580,219 downwards.
GGGAAAAAAAAAAAAAAAAAAAGCGGGATGGGAGGAATATTTGGAGAAAAAAGGGAAGGAGTGGGGGGAAGGGGAGGGGAGATGATTCCTGTCAGACTTCCAAGATTTCTGCCAGCGCCATCTGCTCCGGCAGCGGAGTTAAAAACACTCCGGAGACTGCGGAGCTGCCATGGCTCCCGGAGAGAATTCCAGAGGGTGGAGCCGCTGCCTGTGGAGGGATGGGAGGCGTCTGGGACCCCTCAGGATCACTGGGAATGTTGGGGGAAGCTGGGAAGTGTCCTGGTGTTAAAGTGATGTCCGGGCTGGAATCCTGGAATGCTTTGGGTGGGAAGGATCCTCGAGATTCCCAAATTCCACCCCATTCCAAGGGCAGGGATCCCTCCCGCTATCCCAGGGTGCTCCAGCCTGGCCTGGGACACTTCCAGGGATCCAGGGGTGGCCACAGCTGCTCTGGGAATCCTGGGCCAATCCCGGGTGCCTGAGGTTGGAGATTTCCACCTCTGGACACCAAAAATGGGAGATTCCCATCCCTGGATGCCACGGGACAGAAATTCCCGTCCCTGGACACAACAGGACAGAGATTCCCAACCCTGGGCACCAAAGGATGGAAATTCCCATCCCTGGGCTCCAGAGGATGGAGATTCCCAATCCTGGATACCAAGGACAAAATTCCCATCCCTGGGCTCCAGAGGATGGACATTCCCATCCCTGGATACCATAGGACAAATATTCCATCCCTGAGCTCCAGAGGATGGAGATTCCCATCCCTGGATGCCAAAAATTGGAGATTCCCATCCCTGGATACCAAAGGATGGACATTCCCATCCCTGAATGGCACAGGACAAAGATTCCCAACCCTGGGCTCCAGAGGATGGAGATTCCTAACCACGGATACCAAAGGATGGACATTCCCATCCCTTCCCACCAGAGGATGGAGATTCCCAACCCTGGATACCATAGGACAAATATTCCCATCCCTGAGCTCCAGAGGACGGAGATTCCCACCCCTGGATGCCCAAAAATTGGAGCTTCCCATCCCTGAATGCCACAGGACAAAGATTCCCAACCCTGGGCTCCACAGGATGGAAATTCCCAATCCTGGACACCAAAGGATGGAAATTCCCATCCCTGGGCTCCAGAGGATGGAGATTCCCATCCCCTGGATACCAAAGGACAGAGATTCCCATCCCTGGGCTCCAGAGGGTGGAGATTCCCATCCCTGGAGGCCAAAGGACGGAGATTCCCATCCCTGAATGCCACAGGACAAAGATTCCCATCCCTGGGCTCCACAGGATGGAAATTCCCAACTCTGGACACCGAAGGATGGACATTCCCATCCCTGGGCTCTCCAGGATGGAGATTCCCAATCCTGGATACCAAAGGATGGAGATTCCCATCCCTGGACTCTCCAGGATGGAGATTCCCTCCCATTTCCCACTCCAGTATTTGCCCCTCCTGCTCCAGGTCTCTTTTTTGGGATTCTCTCCCTCATCCCAGCCTTATCCATCCCCAAGGAGTGCATGGAATGAGGTTTTCCAGGGATTTGGGCTGTTGTGGCAAGGCGGGCGCTTTCCTGGCGAGGCTCCGTGTTTTCCTTGGGGAATAATTCCATGGAATGCACCAGGAATGGCTCCAGGGGTTGCCAGGCCACCCTGGGAGCGCCATTCCTATTCCAGGGAAGTCATTCCAGGGAATGCTGGGAGTTGGTCCTTGCTGGTCCTTGCTGGTGGCTCCGTTTGGATTCCGGCTCTTTATTCCCAAGCTCTGGAATTTGATCCCAGCGATGTCCCGGTATTCCGTGGGAAGGGCGGGGGTCTCCCGTGGCCCCGGGTGGGGTTTGAGGGGAGCGGAATTCCATGGAAAACAGCAAAGGGAGGGGTTGGTTTGGGGTTGAAAATTCCTGGGAAAAGGAGGACATTTGGGACTTTTCCCAGAGGATATTCCCACTTTTCTCCCATGCCTCCTGAGAGCCTGGAGCAGCTCCCAAAATTCCGGATTTGCCGGGAAGTCGAAGGTTTGGACACCCTGTGCTTTCCTGGGACACAGGGAACAGGGATTGAGATCCAGGGGTGGATCGTGGAATCCTGGAATGGTCTGGGGACCTTAATCCCATCCCATTCCCACCCCTTCCGTGGGCAGGGACACATCCCACATCCCAGATTTCTCCAGCCCGGCCTTGGACACTTCCCAGGATCCAGGGGCAGCCACGGCTTCTCTGGGAATTCTGTCCCACAGCTGGATGTTCTGGATCTGCTCCCTGATAGGGATCTTCGAGGATCCTTTAGGGATCTTTTCCAAGGACAAATTCCCTTGGGAATTCCAGGAGCATCTCCGGGCTCCAGGTGCCGCGGGGATGGAGCCCAGTCCCAAAATTCCAGACCTGATCCAGCCCCCAGCATTCCAGGCTGCTCCCAGGGGATCGCTGGTGGCTTTTGTTCCCTGCTGGAGATTCCCGGGCAGAATTCCATGAAAAGTAAACAAAGCTCGGCTCTGGAGCATCCATGCTGGGAATAAACAGATCCTGCTTTTCCCGAGAGGAATTCCCTCCTCTCCCCAGGTTCTGTAGGAATTCAGCCGCGGCAACCGGGATGGGGGGAGGATTTGGGCAGGAGGAGACAACAGCAGCCCTGGAATTCGGGAAAAGCCTTCCCTGATCCCAGGAACTCCACTGGAATTCCAAAGGATCCGCTGGGGGCAGGGAAGGAGCTGCTGGAAAACTTTGTCCCTGAGGGCGGTGGGATCTTGGGATGGATGGGGAAGAGCATTCCCGGCAGGACAGGGAGGGCTGGATCCAGGTCTGGGATCCTCGGGACAAGAGGGACAGGGAGCTCCCGGGGCAGATCCCGGAGGGATGGGAAGATGAGGAAGGGACAGGACATGGAATTGTTGGAGCAAATCCAGAGGAGGAACCAGGGTGATCCGAGGCTGGGAAAACTGGGATTGTCCAGCCTGGAGAAGGGAAAAATCGAGGGTGACCCAAGTGTGACCTTCCAGGACCTACAGGAGCTCCAGGAATGGCTCCAGTGCCAGAGGGCAGGCATGGATGGGATCTTGGGAATGAGGAATTCCTGCCTGGGCTGGAATTCCCAGAGCAGCTGGGGCTGCTCCTGCATCCCTGGAATGTCCAAGGAAAAGCTGGAGCAGCCCGGGATGGTGGGATTGGAATGGGATGGGCTGGGAGGTCCCTTCCCACCCAAACCATTCTGGGACTCTGGGATCAAGGAGGCTTGGAATCCATCCCGAGGGATTTTTATGGAAGTTTGGGATGGAAAAGGGAAGGGAGACCCTTCCTGGAGCCCTGAGATTCCCAGTGATGCCCCCGGATCCCAAAATTCCTTCCTAGAGCAGATTTGGGGTGGGGATGGATCCAATCCCAGGCTGGGCGAGCTGGGAATGGAGGGAATTCCTTGGGAAACGGAGACTGGGGTGGGATTTTGGGAAGGAATTCCTGGCTGGGTTGCAATTCCCAGAGCAGCTGTGGCTGCCCCTGGATCCCTGGCAGTGTCCAAGGCCAGGCTGGAGCAGCCCGGGACAGTGGGATCCCATCCCAGTCCCATCCCTGCCCTTGGAATGGGATTGGGGTTGGGATGGGATTTGAGGTCCCTTCCCACCCAGACCATTCCAAGGTTTTTCCATGGGAAGAACATCCAGACTCTGGAGGCTGCGGAATCTCCTTCCCTGGAGGTATTCCCGATCCAGCCGGACACATCCCTGGGCAACATTCCCAAAGTCATCTCCAGTGGTTCCTCCCCCATTCCACGGTGGCTCCGAGCTCCCTTTTCCAAGGAACCCTGCCCAGATCCAGGGAGCTTTTCCAGGATCTGGGATTGGAGCCGCTGCCGGGGTGACACCCAAGGTGACTCAGCCACTCCCGCTGGGAATGGCTGGAAAACCGAGGGATGATCCGGGAATGATCCCGTGGCTCAGCCGCTGCCACAGGGAGCTGCTCCAGGCCAGGAATGCTGGGTGGGATGAGCGTGGAATTCCTGGGATGTGCCGTTCCGTAGTGTCCCTTCTGCTTGGCAGTTCCTTGGATGCGGTTTTCCGTGGTGTTCCCTGCATTGGGCAATTCCTTGGATGTGGTTTTCCATAGCATTCCCTGCCCTTGGATGTGGTTTTCCATGGTGCTCCCTGACCTTCACAATTCCTTGGGTCTTGTTTTCCCTAGTATTCCCTACCTTTGGCAATTCCCGGGATTTGGTTTTCCTGAATGTGGCAGTTCCTGGGATGTGGTTTTCCCCTGGCATTCCCAGCATTTGGCAATTCCTTGGATTTGGTTTTCCCTAGTATTCCCTACCTTTGGCAGTTCCTGGGATTTGGTTTTCCATAGTGTTCCTTACCTTTGGCAATTCCTGGAATGTGGTTTTCCAGAATCCCTTCCACTTGGCAATTCCTTGCATGTGGTTTTCCGTAGCGCCCCTGCCCTTGGCAATTCCTGGGATTTGGTTTTCCATCATTTTCCTTGCATTTGGCAATTCCTTGGATTTCGTTTTCCATAGTGTTCCCTACCTTTGGCAATTCCTTGGATTTGGTTTTCCATAGTATTCCCCACCTTTGGCAATTTCTGGGATTTGGTTTTCCAGAGTCCCTTTCACTTGGCAATTCCTGGGATGTGGTTTTCCCCTGGTATTCCCAGCGTTTGGCAATTCCCGGGACGTGGTTTTCCATAGTATTCCCTGAACTTGGCAATTCCTGGGATGTGGTTTTCCCATGATATTCCCTGCATTCGACAATTCCTGGGATTTTCCATAGTGCCCCTGCCCTTGGCAATTCCTGGGATTTGGTTTTCCATAGTATTCCCTAAATGTGGCAATTCCTGGGATGTGGTTCTTCCGTGGTATTCCCTGCATTTGGCAATTCCTTGGATTTAGTTTTCCATAGTATTCCCCACCTTTGGCAATTCCTGGGATGTGGTTTTTCCCATGGTATTCCCTGAATGTGGCAATTCCTGGGATGTGGTTTTCCATAGTATTCCCTGAATGTGGCAATTCCTGGGATGTGGTTTTCCCATGATATTCCCTGCATTCGGCAATTCATTGGATGTGGTTTTCCATAGCGTCCCCTCCTCAATTAGGGAAAAATGGAGAAGAGCCGGATCCAAGGACTGGATCCAAGGGCTGGATCCAAGGACGGGATGTCCCGGTGTCGCCCCTGATCCGGCAGCCCTGCCCAGGACATTCCAGAGGGAAGATCCTGCTTTCCCACTGGATTTCCTGCCCAGCCGGACACCCCATTCCCAGGACAAGCTCCCCTATTCCGTGTCCTGGGACATTCCAGGCCCAGGGATGGAACCCAGAGCTTCCCCAATATCCCTGTGTCACCTCCCAGCCATTCCCAGGAATCTCAGAAAGGCAGGACTGGGGGCTGCTTTTTTTGGCATCTTCCTGCTGCTCCCAGAACATTCCACGGCTCCATCTAGTCCAGGCTCCCAGATTCCCAAGGAAAAAAGGGCAAGGACGGGATCATTCTCCCGAATTCCCCCTGCTGGCCTCGGCTCCCGGATTTCAAAAAAGCTTGGGAAAGGCACATTTTCCATGGCTTTGTCCAGGCTCCCTTTGAACCCGTTCCATGCTGCCGGTTCTTTATTCCCACGGCACATCCCCGATTCCCAAAAATAGCCCAGTTTCCAGCACGACCAACAGCATGGGATGGAATTTCAGTGCCAAATTCCTCCCTTTTGTCCCCATTGGATTCTGCCTCGGGTGGAATCGCTGACGGATTCCGGGCGGAGCTGCCGGAGCCTCTCGGTGCCACTGGAAGAGCGTTTTCCATAAAGGAAAATTCGCTCCAGAGGCCAGAAATAGAAAAAGCCCAAATCCTCTCCGGAGCCATCTGAAAGCTTGGGAAGAGCGGAGCAGGGATTGGGAAGGAGGAATTTTCCCTAAGGACAGGTGAGCGTGGCGGATCCAGGCTTGGGAATGAGGCTGGAGCCGGGAATGGAGGGAGGGAATTGTGACGTGAGTGGATTTTAGGATCACGGAATGGCTGGGGTTGGGGAGGCCCTGAAATCATCCCAATCCACCCCTGCTTTGCTCCTGCTTTTCCATCCAAATCCCCGCCGCGTCTCCGAGCATTCCCTGAAAAAGCAGGAATTCCTGCTAGACCCTGCCGGGCTCAGTCTGGCACTCGGGAACAGATGTCACCCCTCGGGAAAGCGGGAAGTGTGACGGGAGCCGCGCCCGTGCCGGTGGCACTCGGGTGTCTGGCACGTTGGCGGTGGCGGCGCTTCCGTCACCGGAGCTGCTCGGGAAGGGGTGGGAACAGCTCCCGGGGGAGCCGATCCCACGGGAATGTGACTGTGGGGAGGCTCTCGTGGGATCGTGGAATGGTTGGGATTGGGGTGAGCTCAAAGCTCATCCCGTTCCCAGCCTTTCCGTGGGACAGCTTCCGCTTATCCCAGGGTGCTCCAACCTGGCCTTGGGCACCTCCAGGGATCTGGGGGCATCCACGGCTTTCCTGGGAATTCTGGCTGGTTCCTCCAGTCTCAGAGCTTCCTCTGGAAGTTGCTCCAAGATTTTTCCAGTGAGGCTTAGAAAGAGGAAGAGTCTCGGGAACAAAGAAGGGTTGGGAGGAAGAGCCCCAGCCACTTCCCGGTTTGTCCCAGTCTGGGAATTCTCTGGGAATAGCCTCTTCACTGCTCTCCTAGTTTTCCAGGTGGAGACGAGAAATTCATCCCTGGTTCCATCGTTGTTTTCCTTGTTTTCCAGGAGAAGATGAGAAACTTCTCCCTGATTCCACTCTTTTCCTGGTTTTCCAGGTGGAGACCAGAAACTCATCCCAGACTCCCCTGTTTTCCTTGGGAAGACAAGAAACTCATCCCCAATTCCATTGTTTTCCTCGTTTTCCGTGTGCAGGCCAGAAACTCATTCCTATTTCCATTTCTCTCCTGGTTTTCCAGGTGGAAGATGGGAAACTTCTCCCTGACTCCAATCTTTTCCTGGTTTTCCAGCTGGAGACCAGAAACTCATCCCTGACTTTGCTCTTTTCCTGGTTTTCCCAGTGGAGGCAACAAACTCATCCCTGACTCCACTCTTTTCCTTGGGAAGACAAGGAGCTCATCCCTGATTCCCTTGTTTTCCAGGTGGAGACAAAAAACTCATTCCTGACTTCCGTTCTCCTTGTTCCTCAGGGGAAGACGAGGAACTTCTCCCTGATTCCATTCTTTTCCTTGTTTTCCAGGCTGAGACCGAAAACCCAGCCCTGACTTCGTTCTTTTCCCTGTTTTCCATGTGGAGATGCGAAGCTTGGCCTTGCCTCCAGTTCTCTCCTTGTTTTCCAAAGAATTCATCCCTGACTTTGTTCTTTCCCTTCTTCCAGGGAAGACGAGAAACTCCTTCCCTGACTTAACTTCTCGTTTTCCAGCCGGAGACCAGAAACTCATCCCTGATTCCATCGTTTTCCTCGTTTTCCAGGTGGAGACCAAAGGACTCATCCCTGACTTCAGTTCTCCTTGTTTTCCAGGTGGAAGATGGGAAACCTCTCCCTGATTCCACTCTTTTCCTCCTTTTCCATCCAGAGCCCAGACACTCACCCCCGATTCCCAGGTTTTCCTCGTTTTCCAGGTGGAAGATGGGAAACCTCTCCCTGATTCCACTCTTTTCCTCCTTTTCCATCCAGAGACCAGAAACTCATCCCTGATTCCATCGTTCTCCTTGTTTTCCAGGTGGAAGATGGGACACCTCTCCCTGATTCCACTCTTTTCCTCCTTTTCCATCCAGAGACCAGACACTCATCCCCAACTCCTGGGTTTTCCTTGTTTTCCAAGTGGAAAATGAGAAACCTCTCCCTGATTCCACTCTTTTCCCTGTTTTCCATCCAGGGATCAGAAACTCACCCCCGACTCTTGGGTTTTCCTTGTTTTCCAGGTGGAAGATGGGAAACCTCTCCCTGATTCCACTCTTTTCCTCCTTTTCCATCCAGAGACCAGACACTCATCCCCAACTCCCGGGTTTTCCTTGTTTTCCAGGTGGAAAATGGGAAACCTCTCCCTGATTCCACTCTTTTCCCTGTTTTCCATCCAGAGACCAGAAACTCATCCCAACCCCCGGGTTTTCCTTGTTTTCCAGGGGAAGACGAGAAGCTGGCCGCGTCCTTGCTGGACGGGAAGTTCCCGCGGAGCACCTCCATGACGGACACGGTCCGGGAAGGCCACGGGATCCCCCCTCCCCCGCAGACCGCCCCTCCCCCGCCCCCCTCCCCCTACTACTTCGACACCGGCCCCCCTCCGTCCTTCTCGCCCCCGCCGCCGCCGGGCCGGGCCTACGACACCATCAGGTCCAGCTTTAAGCCGGGCTTAGAAGCCAAGCTGCACGGGCTGCCGCAGGTGCTGAGCGCGGCCGAGATGTACGACCAGGCCCGGGGCTCCATGCCCTACCCCGAGCGGCAGAAGAGGGCCCGCTCCATGATAATCCTCCAGGATTCCTCCCACCTCCCCGTGGAACCCACCGAGATCCCGCGGCCCGGCCCGGCGGCCACGCCTCCGGAGAAGCTCAAGAGGAAGGGCCGGGTCATCGACAACCCCTACGCCAACATGGGCCAGTTCAACGTCAGCCTCTTCGCCCCCACCAAGCCGCAGAGGAAGAAGAGCCCCCTGGTCAAGCAGCTCCAGGTGGAGGACGCCCAGGAACGGGCGGCCTTGGCCATCACCGGCGGCTACTCCTCCCGGGAGCCGTCCCCCACGCGCCGGGGCCACCGCCTGGACTACCAGCACCACCCCGGCATCGCTCAGGTGGAAGCCGCCGGCCTGCCCTTCGCCACCGCCATCGCCGCCGGCGTCATGAAGGACCGGGACCGGCGGCTGGACGAGAGGAGGAAATCCACGGTGTTCCTGTCGGTGGGAGCCATCGAGGGGCCGGCGCCGGGCGGCAGCGAGATGCCGTCGCTGCAGCAGTCGCGCTCCATCGACGAGCGGCTCCTGGGCAGCCGGGACGTCCTGCTGCCGTCCCCCGTGTCAGCTTTAAAGCCATTAATCAGCAGCTCCTCCTCGACTTTCATCCACCCCCTGACGGGAAAGCCCCTGGATCCCAACTCGCCCCTGGCGCTGGCGCTGGCCGCAAGGGAACGGGCGCTGTCCACTCAAGTCCCATCCCGGTCGCCCACCCCGATCCACAGCCCCGACTCGGACAGAGCCGCGCCCCTGTTTGTGGACATCCAAACCAAAGAACCGGACAGGGGGGACTTGGAGAGCTTGGTGTCCCCCGCCTACTCCCCCGGAGGGAAGGCGGTGATGGCGGCCGACGCCGGCGCTCTGACCCCCACCAAGAGCCCCTGGGGGACTCCGACCACCCTGCGGAAGGAGCCCGAGGTGCGAGCGGAGACGCCGGGCAAGGAGGAGAAGAAACCCGAGGACAAGAAGTCCATGATCATCAGCATCGTGGACACGTCGCAGCAGAAGACCGCCGGCCTCATCATGGTCCACGCCACCAGTAATGGTCAAGACGAGATAGGCCTGGAGATCAAAGAGGAGAGCCCGGCCGTGCCCGAGGTCTGCGCCGAGCCGGCCGAGTCCCCCAAGGCCGAGCCCCAGCCCAGCCCCGTGGGGAAGCCGCCGGCCAGCCCGGCCTCGGAGAAGGCGCTGGGCCAGGGCAGCTCGGAGGAGGAGGTGGAGCCCTACACGGTGACCCTCCCGCCGGCCCAGCTGTCCTCCAGCGACGAGGAGACCCGCGAGGAGCTGGCCAAGATCGGGCTGGTGCCGCCCCCGGACGAATTCGCCAACGGGGTGCTGGTGACCACCCCCGGCACCCCCGTCAGCCACCTGGCCGCGCCCGGCGCGCCGTCCCTGCCAGCGGCAGCAGTAGCACCTTCTCCCCCCGGCGCGACACCCTCAGGGAAGCCCTCGGACGCCCCCGCGGCCCCGGAGTCGGCGGCGGACTCGGGAGTGGAAGAGGTGGACACCAGGAGCTCCAGCGACCACCACCTGGAGACCACGAGCACCATCTCCACGGTCTCCAGCATGTCCACGCTGTCCTCGGAGAGCGGCGAGCCCACCGACACCTACACGTCCTTCGCCGACGGCCAAACTTTTCTACTCGAGAAGCCACCAGTGCCTCCAAAGCCCAAACTCAAGTCCCAGCTCAGCAAGGGGCCGGTTACTTTCAGGGACCCACTTTTGAAGCAGTCTTCGGACAGCGAGCTCATCTCCCAGCACCACGCGGCCACGCTGGCGGCCACCAGCGCGGCCCGGCCACGCTACCTCTTTCAGAGAAGGTCCAAGCTATGGGGGGACCCCATGGAGAGCAGGCCCGGCCACGGGGCCGAAGAGGACAAACCAACTGTGATCAGCGAGCTGAGCTCCCGCCTCCAGCAGCTCAACAAGGACACGCGCTCCTTGGGCGAGGAACCGGCCGGCTCCGCCCTGGATCCCGGCAAGAAGTCGCCGGTGGTGGCCGCACGGTAAGAGCCGGGCATGGCCGGGGTCGGGGACGGGCGGGGGACGCTGCCGGTGAGCCGGGTGTGGCTTTGAGGGACGCCTCGGAGCCTCGGGAGCTCGGCGGAGGGGACGGAACGTCGGCGGGAGTTGTGGGATGGGCTCCTGGCGCGCCGTGGCTGTGGCTGCTCCCCCGCCCCTCCCCTCCCCGTGGTGACAATGGCGATGATGAGGTGACAGCGATGATGCCGCGGTGGTGATGACGTGACAATGACAGTGTGGTGACAACGGGAATGCTGCGGTGACAATGCCGTGGTGACAATGACGATGTCCTGACGATGATGCTGTGGGGACAATGACGATGTCGTGACAGCGGCAATGCTGTGGTGACCACGACGATGCTGTGGTGACAATGGCAATGCTGTGGTGGCAATGATGTGGTGGCAGCAACGATGATGCTGCGATGACAATGCTGTGGTGACAATGACGACATGGTGGTGACGATGACGATGCCATGGTGACAATGACGGCGCCGTGGTGACAATGACGATGTTGTGGTGATGATGACAATGCTGAGGGGACAATGCTGATGCTGTGGTGACAATGCTGAGGTGACAATGACGATGTGGTGACAATGCTGATGCCGTGGTGACAATGCTGTGGTGACAATGACGATGTGGTGACAATGATGATCCCATGGTGACAATGTTGTGGTGATGATGACAATGCTGAGGGGACAATGCTGATGCTGTGGTGACAATGCTGTGAGGACAATGACGATGTTGTGGTGATGATGACAATGCTGAGGGGACAATGCTGATGCCGTGGTGACAATGCTGTGAGGACAATGACGATGTGGTGACAATGATGATCCCGTGGTGACAATGCTGAGGTGACAATGACAATGCTGAGGTGACAATGTCGAGTCCTGGGTCACCCCCTCCATGTTCTCTCCTGGCCAAGCACCAAGGATGGGTTTTTCCAGAGCTTTTCCATTTCTGAGGATCTCCAGGTGTTGTCCCGCTCAGGAGGTGACAAAGGTGGCCTGTGGCACCCCCCAGACAGGACACGGTGGCACCAACTCCACCCTGGTTCTGCCTCACCCACCCGACCCTAAAAGGATCCCAAACCTTCCGAATCGGAGCCCAGATTCTTAAAAACCTTGGGAATATTAAATCCCAGCAGGAAGCCACCCAAAATTCCGAGTCGTGTCCTGCCCTTTCGGGCGTGGCCCCACAGGGCCACCACCAGCCGGTGTCACCCGGTGTCACCCACGGGTGCCAGGGCTCAGCGAGGTGCCGGGAGCTCTGGAGCAGGGCCAGCCCTTCCCATGGGAAAAGCTTTTCCCACCAAACCATCCCAGCCACGGCTGCTCCCGGCACGTGGCGCTGGCACAGGAGGTGACATTCCAGGCGGTGGCCTTGGGGACAAAGTGTCCTGGAGCATCCCGGGGTCCCTCGGGCCTATCCCAGCAGATCCAAACTGGGAACACTGGGAGCGGATCCAGGCGTGTCTCCCTGTCCCAGGGTGTCATTCCCTATGGAGCCGGGTGTCACCCGCGGTCCCCTCCCTCATCCCGAGCCAAGGCCGTTCAGGGATCCTCTGGAATGGAGGCTGGGCCCATCTCCAGTGACGCTGGAATTTCGGGAATTCTGGGCTTTTACAAGCCCTTTTACCCAGATCCCAAGCTGGTTTGGGATTCCCTGCTGGGAATCCTCCGGCTCCCAGCCACATCGGAACATCCCTCTCCGTGTCCCCACCCCTTCCATCCGTGCCCATCCAATCTCCCGGTTTTCTCCCGGAGTGACTTCACCAATTCCGAGGATCAGCCCTTCTCCATCCTCTCTTCCTGCCTTCCCTGCAATCCCTGCAATTCCCAGGGCTCCGTGCCCCGCTCATCCAGCCCCTGGAGCCTCCTGTTTCCCTGCACATCCCGTCCTTGCTCCCCGCTGGAATCCAGCCTTCCCAGCCATCCTGCAGAGTCCCACATTCCCAGATTTTCCCTTTTGGGAAAGCCACGGCCTTTCATCTCCCGGGTTTTGGGATGTCAAAGCTTGAAACGTTTCCCGGGAAGCCGGTGGGGAACGGAATTTTTAAGGATGGCGGCCGCTCTCCCGCCTTGTCCGAGTTCTCCTGGGTTTTTTATGGAATTGCTGTGAATTCAGGGAATAATGGGAGCACGGTTAGGTAAGGAGCAGTGACCCAGTTTGGGATGCGTTTTCCAGGCTCTGGAATTGTCCAGAGAAGGGAAGTGTCACCTGAATGTCCCTCAAGAGCTGCCGGGAGCCAGAGGTGGCCTGGAATCCCACAGGGATGGGGACAGGGAGGTGGCCTGGAATTCTGCAGGGGTGGGGACACTGAGGTGTCCTGGAGACCCACAGGGATGGGACCCTGGAATTCTGCAGGGATGGGGACACTGAGGTGGCCTGGAGTATCCCAAAAGGACACTGAGGGGGTTTGGAATTCCACAAGGAACAGGGACACTGAGGTGACCTGGATTATCCCAAAAGGACACTGAGGGGGTTTGGAATTCCACAAGGAACAGGGACACTGAGGTGACCTGGAGTATCCCAAAAAAACAATAAGATTCTTGGAATTCCACAAGGAGCAGGGACACTGAGGTGACCTGGAGTTCCTCAGGGATGGGGACAGGGAGGTGGCCTGGAGTCCCCAGAGCGGACAATGAGGTGTCCTGGAATCTGGGAATGGGGACACTGAGGTGGCCTGGAGTCCCAGGGGGATGGGGACACCAATGTTCCCATACCTGATCTCCCCCCAGCCCTTCCAGTGGCTCTGGATCCATGGGATTAGCGGCCATTCGGGAATCATCCTGGAATTCCTCCCTCCCCACATTCATCCTGAATTCCCAGCAATTCCGCACAAGCTCAGGGAATTCCCTGCTCCAGTTCACCTTCCCCTGCCCGATCCCTGTGGGAATGCTCCCTGGGAACCCCGGGAAGATCCATGGCTTTTTCCCGAGCTCTAACTCCGGCTCTGTCTCCCCCCAAGCCGGGCGTCCACGGAAGGACCTTTGAGCCGAGGGGCTGGGAAAGAGCCCAAGGAATTCTGACAGTGGGAACGTCAGGTCACAGTTCAGGCCAGTGACGGTGACAATCCCGGGACCAGGGACACCCGGGACGGTGACAGTGGCAGCGGAGAAAGGGGACAACTTCCCTTCATCCGTGGTGGCCCTTGGTGGCCGTGTCCAAGAGCAGCTTCCTCCTGTTTAACCCCAACCCCTGGAATTGTTGAGGCTGGAAAATCCCTCTGATCCCACTGAGTCCAGCCATTCCCAGCAGTGTTCCGCGTCCCCAAGCGCCACATCCACACGGCTTTTAATCCCGCCGGGAATGGGGGCTCCACCCCTTCCCTGGGCATCCCATTCCAGCGCCCCATCAACTTCTCGGGAAGGAATTTTCCCAAAAACCCAGCTCCACCTGGCGGTGATCCCCTCTTGTTCCCTGCCCCGGCTGGAATTCCTGTCCGGCATTCCTGGAGCGGTGGCGGGATCCTGGGAAACCCCGGGATCCTGGGAAAAGCCCTCTGAGCCATGGGAGAGGCTCGGGATGTGCCGGAGCCGCTCCCGCTGCCGGGAGCCGAGCGCGTTCCGCGTGTGACATCCGTGTCCCCAATAAAGCTGACGGTGACCGTGACAGGTGTGTGTGTGTCATTGGGGACACGGCCATTCCCGACTTTGGGAGCCACGCTCCGGGCCCGGAGCCAGCTCCGGCTCTGGATTCACTGCTCCAGCGCTCCAGGCGGCATTCCCGCAAAATTCCCCCACGACATTCCCGTCCCGTGTCCCCGCCCAGCCCTGCCAGGCTCCTGCCATCCACAATCCCAACTGGATCCCTCTTCCCAAGCTCTGGGACTCACCGGGAGCATCCCAAACATCCCAAAACCCCTTTGTCTTTTCCAACCGATTGATCACAGTTTGATTCCCAGGAATCTGGGATGTGCCAGGATTTGTCCCGGTCATTCCCAGCTAGAGCTTTGTATTTCCCTCTGGAATTTGGAAGGAGGCTCCAAGTCCAGAACTGTGGGAGCTTTGCCCATCCCAGGGGTTTTTCCAGCTAGATCCCAGGTTTCCAGCTTTTCCCAGAATTTTCTTTGGCGTTGATAAATGCCCAAGGCAGATTCCGGGAGAGTTCCAAGGTTTTGGGGTTCCAGAGCCAGGCCAGGGGGAGCTTTCCCAAAGGGAACTTCCAGGAACATCCCATTGCTCCTGCTTTGGGGATCTGGATCCACGCTCAGGGAAGCTTGGCTGAGGACTCCCAGGAATTCCCTGGGAGAATCCCAGATGTCGAGGTTGGGGCTCCAGATCCCAGCTCAAGGTCAGGGAAGCTTCGCCAACCAGTCCTGGCTCCTGGGGACTCCCAGGAACATCCCAAGTGTCCCAGTTTGGAGATCCATATCCGAGCTCAGGGAAGGCTTTCCAAGGACTTCTGGCTCCTCAAACTCCCAGGAACATCCCAAATGTCCCAGTTTGGGGCTCTGGATCCAGACTTGGGGGAGCTTTTCCAAGGCATTCTGAGGACTCCCAGGAACATCCCAAGTGTCCCAGTTTGGAGATCCATATCCGAGCTCAGGGAAGGCTTTCCAAGGGCTTCTGGCTCCTCAGAACTCCCAGGAACATCCCAAATGTCCCAGTTTGGAGCTCTGGATCCCAGTTCAATGGAGCTTTTCCAATGGTTCCTCAGAACTTCCAGGAATATCCCAAGTGTCCCAGTTTGGGGCTCTGGATCCAGACTTGGGGGAGCTTTTCCAAGGCATTCTGAGGACTCCCAGGAACATCCCAAGTGTCCCAGTTTGGAGATCCATAGCCGAGCTCTGGGAAGGTTTTCCAAGAGCTTCTGGCTCCTCAGAACTCCCAGGAACATCCCAAATGTCCCAGTTTGGAGCTCTGGATCCCAGTTCAATGGAGCTTTTCCAATGGTTCCTCAGAACTTCCAGGAACAACCCAAATGTCCCAGTTTGGGGCTCTGGATCCAGATTCAGGGGATGTTCTGGCTCCTAGAAACTCCCAGAAACATCCCAAATGTCCCAGTTTGGGGCTCCGGATCCCAGCTCGGTGGAGCTTTTCCAAGGGTTCCTCAGAACTCCCAGGAGCATCTCAAGTGTCCCAGTTCAGGGCTCTGGATCCAGATTCAGGGGAGCTTTTCCAAGGAGTTCTGGCCCCCAGGGACTCGCAGGAGCATCCCAAATATCCCAGTTTGGGGCTCCAGGTGAGGCAGGGCTTTGCCAAAGGGTCCTGGTTTCCAGTGATTCCCAGGAACATCCCAAGTGTCCCGGTTTGGAGATCCATAGCCAAGCTCTGGGAAGATTTTCCAAGAGCTTCTGGCTCCTCAGAACTCCCAGGAACATCCCAAATGTCCCAGTTTGGCACTCTGGATCCAGACTTGGGGGAGCTTTTCCAACGGTTCCTCAGAACTCCCAGGAATATCCCAAGTGTCCCAGTTTGGAGATCCATAGCCGAGCTCTGGGAAGGCTTTCCAAGGGCTTCTGGCTCCTAGAAACTCCCAGGAACATCCCAAATATCCCAATTTGGGGCTCTGGATCCAGACTTGGGGGAGCTTTTCCAACGGTTCCTCAGAACTCCCAGGAACATCCCAAATATCCCAGTTTGGGGCTCTGGATCCAGATTCAGGGGAGCTTTTCCAAGTAGTTCTGGCTCCTGGGGACTTCCAGGAGCATCCCAAATATCCCAGTTTGGGGCTCCAGGTGAGGCAGGGCTTTGCCAAAGGGTCCTGGTTTCCAGTGATTCCCAGGAACATCCCAAGTGTCCCAGTTCGGGACTCTGGATCCAGACTTGGGGGAGCTTTTCCAAGGCATTCTGAGGACTCCCAGGAACAACCCAAATGTCCCAGTTTGGGGCTCTGGATCCAGATTCAGGGGAGCTTTTCCAAGGAGTTCTGGGCCCTGGAGACTCCCAGGAGCATCCCAAATATCCCAGTTTGGATCTCGATCTGAGGGAATCTTTTCCAAGGGTTTTTTTTTGTGTCTTTGCTTGTGCCTTTGTTTCTCTTTAACCCCAAAAACGCTCCTGGGAAGCGGAACTCGAGCTTCCCAAGGGAGCGTTTCCAGTGCTGCTCTGCAATTCCACGGATTCCTTTGTATTCCCACAGATCTGAGGGAGAAGGAGAAGAAACTTGAGCCCTTTGGGGTTTTAGTTCCTTTTAGGGTAAAGCTGCCTCTTTTTCTCCAGTCCTAAATGAATTCCGTGTCCCGGGAGTGGTGTCACATCCCAAAAAAAGCTTGGGAAAACACCCCCTGTTTCCTTGTAGGCTTGGGGGCTTTTCCAGGGAAATTCCCACGGGAAGCGGGGATTTGGGATGAAAATCGAGGGAAGGAAGAGGGGGATTGGGGTGACAGAGAGAGGGAGGGTGGGAATAGAGGGGATCTGTGTGGCAGGGAGGGGTGGGGACGAGGTGGCCACTTCGGGAGAGGAGGTGGCCAGGATTGAGGAAGAGGTGATGAGGAGTGGGAAGGAGCGGCTGGGATTGAGGAGCAGGTGGCCGGGATTGGGGAAGGAAGTGGCCGGGATTGGGAAGGAGGTGGCCAGGACTGGGAAGGAGGTGGCCAGGATTGAGGAGGAAGTGGCCAGGATTGGGAAGGAGGTGGCCAGGATTGGGAAGGAGGTGGCCAGGATTGGGAGGAGGTGGCCAGGACTGGGAAGGAGGTGGCCAGGATTGGGGAAGGAGGTGGCCAGGACTGGGAAGGAGTAGCTGGGATTGAGGAGCAGGTGGCCAAGTTGGGGAAGGAAGTGGCCAGGACTGGGAGGAGGTGGCCAGGACTGGGAAGGAGGTGGCCAGGACTGGGGAAGGAGGTGGCCAGGACTGGGAAGGAGTAGCTGGGATTGAGGAGCAGGTGGCCAAGTTGGGGAAGGAAGTAAACAGGATTGGGAAGGAGGTGGCCAGGACTGGGAAGGAGGTGGCCAGGACTGGGAAGGAGGTGGCCAGGACTGGGAAGGAGGAAGAGGAGAAGGAGGAGGAAGAGGAGGAGGAGGTGGCCCCATTTGGAGAGGAGGTGGCCAGGACTGAGGAGCAGGTGGCCAAGTTTGGGAAGGAGGTGACCAAGTCTGGGAATGAGGTGGCCAAGTCTGGGAAGGAGGTGGCCCCCCCACATCTGGAGAGGTCACCAGGACTGTGGAGGTGGCCAGGACTGGGAAGGAGGTGGCAAAGTTTGGGAATGAAGTGGCCAGGATTGATTGGGATGGAGATTCCAGGATTGGGATGGAGGTGGCCAGGACTGGAATAGAGATTCCAGGACTGGGATGGAGATCTCAGGATTGGGAATGAGGTGACCAGGACTGAAATAGAGATTCCAGGACTGGGATAGAGATCTCAGGATTGGGAGAAGGTAACCAGGACTGGGAATGAGGGGACCAGGACTGGGATGGAGATCTCAGGACTGGGATGGAGGTGACCAGGACTGGGATAGAGATCTCAGGATTGGGATGGAGGTGACCAGGACTGGGATGGAGATTTCAGGACTGGGATGGAGATCTCAGGACTGGGAATGAGGTGACCAGGACTGGAATAGAGATTCCAGGACTGGGATGGAGATCTCAGGATTGGGAGAAGGTAACCAGGACTGGGAACGAGGTGACCAGGACTGGGATGAGATGGCCACGCTGCCGATGGCCACAACCCCTGTGCTCTCCAGCCTCCCTCCCACTGGGTTCCACGGATCCCACTTCCCGTGGGAAGAGGCTGCTGCAGGGGTCCCCAGGCACAGTGGGATCCCCTGGATCCCCTCCCCTCTGGCTTTCCATGGAATTTCCCCAGGTTCTCAAAGGCTGGGGGCCTTCCCCACCAGCAGAGCCTTGGGAGAGCTCTGGGAGGTTGAGCTGCGGAAAACCGGGAATTCTGGGGGGGCTGCACCGAGAGGACCCTCCCAGCCCTTGATCCCAGACGATCCCGAGGCGCTGCAGGGTCTGGGAAGGGTTTGATGCCTACAAGGATTCAGGGTCCCAGCGCGTGTCCTGTCCCGGTGTCACCGCGTCCCCGCGTCCCCGCCCCGCTGGCTTCTCCCATCCCAGCGCCACCCGCCACCCTCATCCCAAGGAAACGGGCTTCTTGGGAAATTTGGGAAGAGCAGGGGGGCTGCCTGGAGCCCCATGGGATGAGCTCCAGGTCCCGAGGGAGCCTCCGAGTGGGAAGAGCGGAAGTGTCCCCGGCTCGGGGTGTTCCCATCAAAGTGGGGTTTGTCACCTTGTCCTTGAGGTGGGAATCACGGGAAAAGGGGTTTTCCTTGGAGAAATCCAGGGGGATCCATTCCAGGTGGAGTTCAGGGAAGGAGGGAGCTCCGGATGTCCTGCAGGATCTCTCATGGGAAGAGATTGCCTTGGGAAGGCCCAGGGGCAACGCTCAAGGAATTGGGAATTTTCCTTCGGCTTCCAGCCTGGAATTCCCTTTTCCTGCTGGGACCAGAGAAGGAAAAAAAGGGAATTTTAGTTACAACATCCCTGCTCCCTGCTGGAGCTTCCCGCATGCCGGGATTGCTCCGGATTGTCCGTGCTCCAGGACAGAGCTCACGGATAAATCCCAATCCCAAAACTGCTCCGGACAAATCCCAACTGGAGCCTGAGACCCCCTTGGGTCTCCTCCCCGTCCCTGCTCCCGCCTCGGCCCCTTGGGATGTTTTTCCTGAGGGATAACCACGCGTGCTTCCTAAAAATTCCCAAATCCACATTCCCAGATGTTCCCAGACTCTGCTCCAACGGCAGCTCCCAACTTTTGGCATTCCCGAGGTGTCCCCGCTCCCGGCGCAGCTCCGGCACTTCCTGCCTGTCCCACTGCAGAAAGGGATAAAGTTGGGAATAATCCAGGGCTTTTGGGGCGTTTGGAGCCGCCATTCCAAACCTGGGAGCTCCTGGTCCTGATCCGGGCGGGATGAGGCTATTCCCTCCTTCCCAACAGCACAGCCCAGGGATCCCGGGGAACTTCCACAGGGTATTCCCTCTGGGAAGCACCGAATCCCCGGGAACATCCCGTGGCCTTTGGGGGTGGCCGATGGCGCCGTCACTGCCACCAGCCCCGGGGGGACACGGAAAAACTTGGGAATTTTGTGTCGGCTGCTCGGTGTTGTTTTGGCTGTGGGGCATTTTTCTCATGCATTTGTTGTTTCCTTCCTTTCCCAAATCCCTCTTTCCGATATCCCTGCCTTTCCCAAATCCACGTTCCTTCCCAAATCCCTGCATTTCCCAAATCCCTGCATTTCCCATTTGCCTGCCTTTCCCAAATTCCTTTTCCCACTTCCCTGCCTTTCCCAAATTCCTCTTTCCCACTTCCCTGCCTTTCCCAAATTCCTCTTTCCCACTTCCCTGCCTTTCCCAAATTCCTCTTTCCCACTTCCCTACTGTTCCCAAATTCCTCTTTCCCATTTCCCTGCCTTTCCCGAATTCCTCTCTTTCCCAAATCCGTGCCCTTCCTAAATCCCCGCATTTCCCATTTCCCTGCCTTTCCCGAATTCCTCTCTTTCCCATTTGCCTGCCTTTCCCAAATCCCTGCCTTTCCCAAACCCCCATTCCTTCCAGCTCCTGCCCTTCCCAAATCCTTGCATTTCCCATTTGCCTGCCTTTCCCAAATCCCTGGTCCTTTCCCAAATCCCTGCCCCCGTTCCCTCTTTTTCCCAGCCCTCCCAGCAGCTCTGTCGCTGTCCAACCCTCCAGGCTTTGGCTGAATCCATGCAATTCCAACCGCCCCATTCCCGGCCGGCCACGCCCTCGCCCATCCCACGGGAACCATCCCGATCTCCCCCCCAAAATTCCCGGCCCCTCCATCCCCCCATTCCCAATCCCCCCCACACCCCCCCTCCCCAAACCCACCCGGGGGTCTCCACTCAGGGAACACCAAGGCCGGATCGATTCCCGCGGTTCTCCCGGCCCCGAATCCCTCGGGATCGACGTCCGGTGGCTTCTTTTCCGTGTGGCGCTTCCCGGACCGGAGCTAACATTTCTCTCATTGCCTCTTTTCCTGCTTCCATGTGCATGTCCCGCTGCTCTGTCCTAGATCCGCCTCTGGCCTCCGGAGGGTGGGCGAGTTGTGTAAGTGAGCACGTTCCCATTCCATAGCTCCATCCCACCGGGAATGTCCCATTCCTCACCTGTCTCTCCCCCTCCCCGCCGCCGCCCCACTCCCGACGGCCTTCCCGAGGTTTTGGGGGGCGTCCGGAGGGAGCGGCGCCGGCTCCGGGATGTGCGCGTCCCTCGGGAGCATGGCCCTGTCCCCGTGCTGTGGTGGCGTGTCCGGCTCTTCCCGCTCTGGTGTTCCTGCTGAGGAAATTCCCGTCGGGATCCCGGGGGATCGGGGCCGGGGCGGGGGGAAGATCCCGGAGCAGCTCAGTCCTCCGGGAAGGGCGGGAGAGACACCAGGAAGGGGGGGAAGGATCCCAGGAAAGGTGGAAATGACACCAGAAGGAGGGAAAAGGTCCCAGGGAGGGAGGGAAAGACACCAGGAAGTGGGGAAAGAGAAGGACACCAGGAAAGGTGGGAGAGACCCCAGGAAAAGTGGGAAAAGGATCCCAGAAAAGGTGGGAGAGACACCAGGAAAGGTGGGAGAGACACCAGGAAAGGTGGGAAAAGGATCCCAAGAAAGGTGAGAGAGATTCCAAGAAAGGTGGAAAAGACCCCAGAAGGATGGAAAAGATCCCAGGAAGGGGGAAAGGATCCCAGGAAGGGTGGGAGAGATCTCAAGGATGTTGGAAGAAATCCCAGATAAGGTGGGAGAAACCCCAGGAAAGGTGGGAAAGGATCCCAGGAAGGGGGAAAGACCCCAGGAAAAGTGGGAGAGACCCCAGGAAAAGTGGGAGAGATTCTGGGAAAGGACCCTGGGAAGGACCCTGGGAAGGGGGGCAGAGCATCCCCACTCCAATCCCAGCAAACCATGGATGCACTGGGATCCATCCCTGGTTCCCCAGGGTGGGGGGTCCCAAGTCCCCCTCTGGAGCAAAAATTCCATGAAACAGAGCTGGGAGCTCCTGGGATCCATCCCAATCCCCCAGGGATTTCCTGCCGCAGCAGGAAAAGCGGGATCCAGGGATTCCCCTCCTGCCAGCAGTGGTTCCAGGATATCCCGGTGGCTTCCAGAAGCTCTGGAAGGACTCCCCAGGCTGGGATGGGACAGCAGCGGGATCCCGGGAAAAGCTGTTCCCGCTCCAGCTCCCTTGGGCTGGAGGGGGCGACTCATGGGATTGGGAGGGCCGGAGAATTCCCCCTGGGAATTTCCCAGCGTGCATGGCCGGCTCTGTGCTCCTGGTTGTGCTTCCTCCGTGTTGTCCCCGTGTCCCGTCCTCGTGTCCCGTCCCGTGTGCGGAGCTCCGGCTCCATCCGTGTCCCGGCTCCCGGAGCCGTTCCCGGTTGATTTTTCCTTGTCCTTTTCTGCCAAGCGCTGAATTCCCGAGGCCGCGGCCCCGTCCCGGGAGAGCGGCGCCGGATCCCGACGCCCCGGGAATGCCGGGGGGCCGCGTTCCCGACGGCTGCTGGATGCCATTCCCAGGGATTCGCTCTGCTCCCGGGCGGGGCGGAGGCCTGGGATGCGCGGGAGCTCCCGGCCGGCTCCGGATCTTTCCGGGAGCACCCGGAGCGGGGTCGTTCCGGAGGCTCCTCTCGGCCGTGGGGGGCTCATCCCACCGGATCCAGCCGTGGATTCATTCCCTCAAATCCTGGCACCGGTGTCACGGAAATTTGGGATATCTGGGGGACACCAGGGGGGAACCGTCCCCTGTGTTGGCACTGGGGGCACTTGGATCGTCCTATGGATCATTCCAGGGCTTATTCCAGGACTCATCCCGAGGCTCCTCCCTGGGCTCATCCCAGGGCTCATCCCAAGGTTTATCCCTTAATTCTTCCCAGTGCTCTTCCCAGGGCTCATCCCATAATTCCTCCCAGTGCTCTTCCCGGGGCTCATCCTAAGGTTCCTCCCTGGGCTCATCCCAGGGCTCATCCCAAGGTTTATCCCATAATTCCTCCCAGTGCTCTTCCCAGGGCTCATCCCAAGGTTCCTTCCTGGGCTCATCCCAAGGTTTATCCCATAATTCCTCCCAGTGCTCTTCCCGGGGCTCACCCCAAGGTTCCTTCCTGGGCTCATCCCAAGGTTTATCCCATAATTCCTCCCAGTGCTCTTCCCTGGGCCTATCCCAAGATTCCTCCCAGGTTCATCCTGAGGTTCCTCTCCAGGCTCCTCCCTGGGCCCATCCTGCAGCTCCTGGGTTCAGGACAGCAGGAATTCCATGTCCTGCTCCCACACCTGCTCCTGGATCCTTTGGGATGGCCGTGTCCCATCTACCGGACTGACCAGGATCAGGAAAACTTCAGACAGTGTTTGATCCTTGCCCAGCTCCCAGAATCCCTGCCCGGCTCCCAGAATCCCTGCCCGGCTCCCAGAATCCCTGCCCTGGCTCCCAGAATCCCTGCTCGGCTCCCAGAATCCCTGCCCGGCTCCCAGAATCCCTGCCCGGCTCCCAGAATCCCTGCCCTGCTCCCAGAATCCCTGCCCTGCTCCCAGAATCCCTGCCCTGTTCCCAGAATCCCTGCCCTGGCTCCCAGAATCCCTGCCCTGGCTCCCAGGAAAAGCCAGGGGTAGGGTTAGGGTGAGGATTGGGATCAGGATCAGGGTTGGGATTGGGGTTGGGATCAGGGTCTGGATCAAGGTTAGGGTTAGGATTGGGATCGGGATCCAGGTCAGGGCTAGGATCACCTGTGAGTTGGGATCAGGGTTAGGGTCAAGTTTAGGACCAGGGTTAAAGTTAGGGTCAGGCTTAGGGTTTGGGCCAGGACCAAAATCGGGATCAGGGCTGAGGGGAATTCAGAGCCAAGGCTGGGGTCAGGTTTAGGTTCAGGGTTAGGACCAGGACCAAAATCGGGATCAGGGCTGAGGGGAAATTAGAGCCTAGATTAGGGTCAGGTTTAGGGTCAGGGTTAGGATCAAGGTTCAGGTCAGGATTAGGGTCAGGATTAGGGTCAAGGCTCAGGTCAGGTTTAGGATCAAGGCTCAGGTCAGGTTTAGGGTCAGGGTTAGGGTCAGGGTTAGGATCAAGGCTCAGGTCAGGTTTAGGGTCAGGGTTAGGATCAAGGCTCAGGTCAGGTTTAGGGTCAGGGTTAGGGTCAGGGTTAGGATCAAGGTTCAGTTCAGGTTTAGGGTCAAGGCTCAGGTCAGGTTTAGGGTCAGGTTTAGGGTCAGGTTTAGGGTCAAGGCTCAGGTCAGGTTTAGGGTCAGGGTTAGGATCAAGGCTCAGGTCAGGTTTAGGGTCAGGTTTAGGGTCAGGCTCAGGTCAGGTTTAGGGTCAGGGTTAGGGTCAGAGTTCAGGTCAGGTTTAGGGTCAGGGTTAGGA
Source organism: Serinus canaria (assembly GCF_022539315.1). Classification (NCBI taxonomy): domain Eukaryota; kingdom Metazoa; phylum Chordata; class Aves; order Passeriformes; family Fringillidae; genus Serinus; species Serinus canaria. The sequence continues at coordinate 556,521 of NC_066314.1, read as the reverse complement.
TCAAGGCTCAGGTCAGGTTTAGGGTCAGGGTTAGGGTCAGGGTTAGGATCAGGCTCAGGTCAGGTTTAGGGTCAGGGTTAGGATCAAGGCTCAGGTCAGGTTTAGGGTCAGGTTTAGGATCAAGGCTCAGGTCAGGTTTAGGGTCAGGTTTAGGATCAAGGCTCAGGTCAGGTTTAGGGTCAGGTTTAGGATCAAGGCTTAGGTCAGGTTTAGGGTCAGAGTCAGGCTTAAGACCAGAGTCAGCATCAGGGTCAGGGTTAGGATCAGGATTAGGGGCAGAGTCAAGGCTGGGGTCAGGTTTAGGCTCAGGATCAGGACTGGGGTTAAGATCAGGGTTAGGATTAGGGTTAGGCTCGGGGTTAGGGCTGTGTTTGGGATCAGCACGGGAGGAAGGTCCATCCAAAGGAAGGAAGATCCATGGGATCCGTTGGAAGGAAGATCTCACAGGAAGATCCATAGAGAGGTTGGGAAAAGGTCCTTGGGAATGTTGGGAAGACCTGCACTGGAATGTTGGAGAAAACCCCTCAGGAAGGTCAGAGAAGATCTGCAGGAGGTCACGGGAAGATCCATGAGGAGGTCAGGAAGTGTCCACAGGAAACTCGGGAAGATCCACTGGGAGGTTGGACGGAAGATCCGTAGGAAGGCTGGGAAAACATCCACAGGGAGATGATTTGGAGGGAGATCCGTAGGAAGGCTGGGAACAGGACCCCAGCAAGGCCGGAGAGAGGTGGGCGTGGTCACAGCCCCTTTGGGAGCCACCGTGGGAATTGTGGGAGACAATTCCAAGGGCTTGGGAGCCACCACGGAACACCAGGGCAACCACACGGGAGCCTCACCAAGGAACAGGGAACGATCCAAGCGATCCCAGGAATGATCCCAGCCATCCCAGGAATGATCTCAGCCATCCCAGGAGTGATCCCAGCCATCCCAGGAACGATCCAAACGATCCCAGGAACGATCCGAGCCATCCCAGGAGTGATCCCAGCCATCCCAGGAACGATCCCAGCCATCCCAGGAACGATCCCAGCCATCCCAGGAACGATCCAAGCCATCCCAGGAGTGATCCGAGCCATCCCAGGAACGATGCCAGGAACGATCCAAATGATCCCAGGAATGATCTCAGCCATCCCAGGAACAATCCAAATGATCCCAGGAACGATCCCAGCCATCCCAGGAACGATCCCAGCCATCCCAGGAACGATGCCAGCCATCCCAGGAACAATCCAAAGGATCCCAGGAATGATCCCAGCCATCCCAGGAACGATCCAAATGATCCCAGGAATGATCCCAGCCATCCCAGGAACCATCCAGATGATCCCAGGAAGGATCCCAGCCATCCCAGGAACGATCCCAGGGACGATCCCAGTGATCTCAGGAACAACCCAAACGAGCCCAGAAACGATCCCAGCCATGCCAGGAATGATCCAAACAATCCCAGGAATTATTCCAGCGATCCTAGGACTGATCCAGATAATCCCAGGAACAATCCAAAAATGATCCCAGGAGCGATTCACATAATTGCAGGGAAGATCCCAGCGATCCCAGGAACAATCCAGATGATCCCAGGACATCCAGTTTTTCCCTGTCAGAACTTCCCGAAGGCGATTCCTTCTCTGCTGTGCCAAGGAAGCAGAAAAACGGGAATTATCAGGAATGTGGCTCAAAAACGGGAATTATCGGGAATGCGGCTGATCCTGCAGATCTTCAGCCACGTTCAGCTCATCCCTTTGGAGCCATGGATTTATGGGATCCTTGGAGCTCATCAGCATTCCCAAAACCAGGAGGTGGCCTTGGAGGCAGTGGTGGATCCCAGCAGCATTCCAGAGTGTCCTGGTTTTCCAGGAGGGAGCTGAGATGGGGGGGCTGAGCAGGGAAACTGAGGCACCGGGATGCGGGAAGTTGATGGGGTAGTTCTGAGGAGAAGGGGAGTGGCAGGGATGGGATGGGATGGGATGGGATGGGATGGGATGGGATGGGATGGGATGGGATGGGATGGGATGGGATGGGATGGGATGGGATGGACCCAAAAACCCATGGCAGGGACACCTCCCAGTGTCCCAGGCTGCTCCATCCCAGTGTCCAGCCTTTCCTGGGACATTCCAGGGATGCAGGGGCAGCCCCAGCTGCTCTGGCAGTTCCAGCCCAGGCAGGAATTCCTCATTGCCCAGATCCCATCCATGCCTGCCCTCTGGCACTGGGAGCCATTCCCTGGCTCCTGTCCCTGCAGGCCTTGTCCCCAGTCCCTCTGCAGCTCTCCTGGAGCCCCTCCAGGCCCTGGAATGTGCTGGAAGCTCTCCCTGGATCCTTCCCTCCTCCAGGGGAACATTCCCAGTTTCCCCAGCCTCTCCAGAGCAGAGGACTCTGATTTTCTAGGATTCCTCCAGGTGTCAGATCCCTTTCCTTTCCCATTCCCTGGCCATCCCGCGGGGACAACGGCAGGATGGGGACAATGCCCAGGGCACAGCACCGCTTTGAGGAGCTTTGTCCCCATCCAAGATTCCCACGGTGGCACAGCCAGGGGGTCCCACGAGTCCCAGTGCCAAGGGGACACCCAGAGCCCGGGTTCCTCCCGCCACACTGGCCACCAGGTGGCCGTCACCAGGGGTGTCCAGAGGGGTCCCCCCATCCCGGGAAAACGCTGGAAGGTTCCCTCTTATCCCAGCTTTTCTCCCCTGGGTCGCTCCCATTCCACGTGGGATCAGCACGGGGCGGGGACGGGGCGGGACGAGGCACAAGGTCCTTGTCCCCAGGGCTGGGGACACTTGGTGGGGGGGCGCAGAGCCGTGCCAGGAGGGCAGGACCGGCCGGGGATCCCCACCCGGGAGGCGCTGCCGGAAATCTTTGGGATTTTTCCCGCCGAGATATCCCACCCGAGCCGCGTCCCCGCCCCGCACCGCCCCCGATCCCGCTGGACTCGTGCCCCCGTTCCCAAACCCGGCCTCACCCCTTCCCTCTCCTCTCTTTTCTCCCCCGCCTCCCCGCTCTCTCCGCAGACTTTTCAGTAGTTTAGGAGAACTCAGCACCATTTCCCAGCGCAGCTCCGGCACCACCTTCACCGTGCGGCCCGGCAGCCGCTACCCCGTCACCCGCCGCACGCCCAGCCCCGTCAAACCCGCGGCGCTGGAGCGGCCCGAGCCCCTCAGCACCGTCCGGCCCTACGGCCTGACGCCCCCCACCATCCTCAAATCCTCCAGCCTCTCCATCCCCCACGAGCCCAAGGAAGTCCGCTTCGTGGTCCGCAGCGTCAGCGCCCGCAGCCGCTCCCCGTCGCCGTCGCCGTCGCCGGGGCCGCCGCTGCACACGCTGCACCCGCCGCGGCCCTTCATGCAGAAGCCGCTGCACCTGTGGAACAAGTACGACGTGGGGGACTGGCTGGAGAGCATCAACCTGGTGGAGCATCGGGACAAGTTCGAGGACCACGAGATCGAGGGCACCCACCTGCCCGCCCTGACCAAGGAGGACTTCGTGGAGTTGGGGGTGACCCGCGTGGGGCACCGCATGAACATCGAGCGGGCGCTCAAGCAGCTGGTGGACAGCTGACCGCGTCCGGAGCCGCCGTGGGAAGGGCGGGGCGGATTTCCCAAGCCAAGAAAACCCACTCGGATTCTCCTTCTCCTTCTCCGAGCGCTGCACTGAGGGCGTGGGGCCGCCCCCCGGCTCCCGCCCGCTCCCGCCCCGGCCCCGCGCCGCCTCCGGCCCAGGAATGTTGCATGAAATTCCTCCTCGCTCCCGTTCTCCCGGAGAGTCCGCCTGTAAATCGCTCCGTGTGCCCCGCCCCGGGCTGGCACCGGCGACACGCAGGGACGCGCCGCCGTGGTGGCACCTCGGGGGCGACGCGGCCCGAGCAGGCGGGTGGCACCTGCGGGGGTGGCACCTCCCGGGTGGCCCTGCCACGCTCGGAGGTGGCCCGAGATCCTGACAAGTCCCAGGTGTCCCTGCCGGGAGGTGGCCCCGAGTCCTGCTGACACCCCCCAGGTGTCCCCGGCACGGTCAGAGGTGGCCCCGAGATCCTGACACCCCCCAGGTGTCCCCGGCAGGGTCAGAGGTGGCCCCGAGTCCTGACACCCCCCAGGTGTCCCTGGCAGGGTCAGAGGTGGCCCCGAGTCCTGACACCCCCCAGGTGTCCCCGGCAGGGTCAGAGGTGGCCCCGAGTCCTGACACCCCCCAGGTGTCCCGGGCAGGGTCACAGTTGTCCCTGCCAGGCTTGGAGGTGGCCCAAGGTCCTGAACTCCCCCAGGTGTCCCCGCCAGGGGGTGGCACCAGGACCTGACCCCCTGCAAGTGTCCCCGGCAGGATCAGAATTGTCCCTGCCAGGAGGTGGCCCCGGGTCCCCCCCAGGTGTCCCTGCCAGGAGGTGGCCCCGGGTCCCCCCCAGGTGTCCCTGCCAGGAGGTGGCCCCGGGTCCCCCCCAGGTGTCCCTGCCAGGAGGTGGCCCCAGGTGTCCCCCAGGTGTCCCTGCCAGGAGGTGGCCCCAGGTGCCCCCCAGGTGTCCCTGCCAGGAGGTGGCCCCAGGTCCCCCAGGTGTCCCTGCCAGGAGGTGGCCCCGGGTCCCCCCCAGGTGTCCCTGCCAGGAGGTGGCCCCAGGTGTCCCCCAGGTGTCCCCGTCGGGCTCGGAGGCGGCGGCTCCAGCGGGGCCATCCCGGCGGCGCTCCCGGAGAAAGGAAGGAAGGAAGGAAGGAAGGAAAGGATGAAGGATGAAGGGAAGGAGGGAAGGAGGAAAGAAGGAAGGACGGAAGGAAGGGCCGGGAAGGCTCCAGCGGCGGCCGTGCCACCCCGAGCCGTGCCAGGCCGTGCCAGAAGAGCCCCCCCCGCCAGGCGGACCCCCCCGGACTCTGAGCTGCTGCCCCGGCCGGGTGAGAGGGAGCGAGGAGCGCATGGATCGAAGCATGTTTGGGAATGTCGGGAGGCTGGGGGGGGACGAATCCCGCAGCAAAAAAAAACCACAAAAACCACAAAAAAAAAAAAAAAACCGCTTTGGCAACGTTTAGAGGGGAGGGGGCGGGGGGTGGGAAAGGTTTGATTTCCTCTGGGCTTGGGGTCTTGTTTTTTCCAAAGGGGGGAAAAGCGTTGATGGGAAATTATTTAATCTCCGTGCATTTATCTAGAGAGCAGCTGATAAGCCCCACGAGATAACGAATTACAGGATCCTCCCCCCCTTCCGCCCCCCCCCCATCCCCCCAAAACCCCGCTCATCCCTCGTTTTGCATCTTTTTAAGCAGCTCTATATTTGGAAAGAGAGAATATCTATATATCTATATCTCCAGAGCTATAGCCACCCGACTTTTGTTAGGATTTTCCTGAAACAATTCCTGTCTCTGGACTAGAGGAGACGCTCCCGGGACGCCCGTGGGAGTTTTTAAGCGACTGAATGAATGTGAAAAAGTCTTTTTAAACACACCACAAAACCCCCAAAATCCTCCACCCCCCCACCCCCCACCCCCCAACCAGCTCCTTTCAGACGCTCTGGATTTGTAACGATTCAGAGAAATCACAAAAAAAACACAAAAACACTCACACACACACAAAAACAACAAACCAACACAAACTTGCGGTTTGGGACACACCGAGTCTTCCAGGCACACAGCAGGGAGGTCCCCGGGGGTCGCGTCCCCAATTTCGGGGGTCCCAGGGCTGGTGGTGGCCGCGGGGACAATGCCCGGAGTGGGGGAGTGGGGGGGGGCGCTGCCAGGACCCCGTCGCCGTGGCGGTGTCCCCAGCGCCACCCTCGTGTCCCCCGGGCGCGCCCGGCTGGCCGGGAGGGGAGGGCTCGGTGGTCCCAAAAGCCGAGACCCCCAGGAAGGCATTAACGAAACTCTTGTGGTGCTAAGAGGGGAGGACAGGGAGCTCCGTCCTGACCCTCAACATCTCCGAACCTTCGCCACCTTGCCAGGGAAAAGGGCCCGGAGCTCCCCCGGGGTGTCCCCGGGATGTCCCCTGCCCTGTGCCGGGGCACCGGGACCCCCCCGGGATGTCCCCTGCCCTGTGCCGGGGATGTCCCCGGGATGTCCCCTGCCCTGTGCCGGGGCACCGGGATGTCCCCGGGATGTCCCCTGCCCTGTGCCGGGGCACCGGGACCTCCCCGGGGTGTCCCCTGCCCTGTGCCGGGGATGTCCCCGGGATGTCCCCTGCCCTGTGCCGGGGCACCGGGATGTTCCTGGGATGTCCCCTGCCCTGTGCCGGGGCACCGGGACCCCCCCGGGATGTCCCCTGCCCTGTGCCGGGGCACCGGGACCCCCCCGGGATGTCCCCTGCCCTGTGCCGGGGCACCGGGATGTCCCCGGGATGTCCCCTGCCCTGTGCCGGGGCACCGGGATGTCCCCGGGATGTCCCCTGCCCTGTGCCGGGGCACCGGGACCTCCCCGGGATGTCCCCTGCCCTGTGCCGGGGCACCGGGATGTCCCCGGGATGTCCCCTCTCCTGTGCCAGGCACCGGGCTGTCCCCAGGAGGGTCCCCGGTGCCATCTCTCTGTCCCCGAGCCCTCACCCCCGTGGCGACCCCCGCCGTTCTGCGGCAGCCACCGGGGGCGCGTGGCCTGTCCCCGTCCCCGGCTTGCCATCCCGCTGTCCCAGCCGGGAACGGGGGCGGCCCGGAGCCGGCCTGGGGGACAACGAGCCGGGAAAAAAATATCCCGGGAAAAAAAAAAACAAACACGGGAATGCCGGGCTCGGTGAGCCCGGACACGTCCCGACCCTTCCCCTGCGCCACCGCGGGTGCCACCGCGCCCGCCGGGTGTCCCCTGCCGAGCTCAGGTCCTGCCCCTCGGCCGTGTCCCCGCAGCCCCCGCGATGTCGCCAACGTCCCGTCCCCACCCTCCAAACCAGCGCCCGTGTCCCCAGGCCTGCCCTGCCAGCCCCGCCGTGTCACCAAGTGTCACCCTCGCCCCCCAAACCCTCCGTGCCAGCCCCGCTCACCGTCACCTCCCGCAATCCGCCCTCCTGGGCCCGCCCACCGGGACCCCAAAACCCATCCCACCTGTGCCCCCAAATCCGTCCTGCCTATACCCCCAAATCCGTCCTACCTATACCCCCAAATCCATCTCACCTGTGCCCCCAAATCCGTCCTGCCTATACCCCCAAATCCATCCCATCTGTGCCCCCAAATCCATCCCATCTGTGCCCCCAAATCCATCTCACCTGTGCCCCCAAATCCGTCCCATCTGTGCCCCCAAATCCCCAAATCCATCTCACCTGTGCCCCCAAATCCACCCCACCTGTGCCCCCAAACCCATCCCCACCCCCTCACCCGGCCGGTGCCACCCTGGCTCTGTGCCCCCGCTGTGTCCGGCATTCCCGGGACACTCCTGGCACAGGGGCAGGCTGGCAGCTCCCACCCCAAATTCCATCCCAAATCCCATCCCGGACAATCCCGTGCCACCCTCCTGTGCCTCCCCTGCCCCTTTCCCCTCCCTGTCCCCTCTGTCCCCGTGTCCCTCCGCCACCTCCCGGTGCTGTCCCGAGCCCCGCCCCGCATCCCGGGCAGCTCCCGGCCCCTCCGCATCCCGCCGGGAATGTCGCACGCGGGAATGTCGCACGCGGGAATGTCGCACGGCGGAATGTCGCGTGCCGGAATGTCGCACGGCGGAATGTCGCACGGCGGGCAGAGCCTGTCCCGGTGCCGCGGGCTCCTTCCGCAGCTGCGGGATCTGGGAATTCCCGGGAATTCCTCTGCCTGTCCCTTCCCGGGGCCGCTCACCCGGGGATCCCCGCGGGGACGCGCCCGTGGCTGTTTTGGCCGCGCCACCCCGCAGCTGGCACCCGACTGTCCCCGCCTTGGGGACACGGGGGTCCCCTCGGAGCCCCTGGCGAGCGCTCGGCTTGGGCACGGCCCTGCACGGCCCCCGCTGGTCCCGGCTGGGCCACCCCCGTCCCCTCGGTGCTGGCCCTCGGCACGTCCTGGCACTGCCCGGCCCGGCAGGCGCTGACAGCTCTGCTTGGCCACCCCAGCCTGGCACTGCCCACCCAGCCTGGCACTGCCCACCCTGCCTGCCCACCCTGCCGGCCACCCCAGCCTGGCACTGCCCACCCTGCCTGGCACTGCCCACCCTGCCCGGCCACCCCAGCCTGGCACTGCCCACCCTGCCCGGCCACCCCAGCCTGGCACTGCCCACCCTGCCTGACCACCCTGCCCGGCCACCCCAGCCTGGCACTGCCCACCCTGCCTGGCACTGCCCACCCTGCCTGACCACCCTGCCTGGCCACCTTGGCCCCCCCAGCCTGGCACTGCCCACCCTGCCTGGCTACCTTGGCCACCCCAGCCTGGCACTGCCCACCCTGCCTGACCACCCTGCCCGGCCACCCCAGCCTGGCACTGCCCACCCTGCCTGGCACTGTCCATTCTGCTTGGCCACCCCAGCCTGGCACTGTCCATTCTGCCTGCCCACCCTGCCTGGCACTGCCCACTCTGCTTGGTCACCCCTGCCTGGCACTGCCCACCCTGCCTGGCACTGTCCATTCTGCTTGGCCACCCCAGCCTGGCACTGTCCATTCTGCCTGCCCACCCTGCCTGGCACTGCCCACTCTGCTTGGCCACCCCGACCACCCTGCCTGTCCCTGCCCTGTCCCTGCCCTGTCCCTGCCCTGTCCCTCCCGTTCCCCTCCCTCCGCAGCCCCCGGCAGCCCCCGGCGCTCTCGGTGTCCCCCGGGTGTCCCGGTGTCCCGGTGCCCCCGCGCGGAGCCCCCCGGTGTCCCCTCGGGCGCGGGGGCTCCGCCGGCAGCACGGGCGCGGGTGGGAGGTGACAGTGGTGGCCTGAGCGCGGGCAGCCCGGCCGTGCCGCCGGGTGTCCCCGGGTCTCCGCCCCTTCCGCAGCTGTTTTTTGGGGCCACACCGAGACGGAGACCCCCGCCCGCGCCGCCTCTCCGCGAGAGGCCGAACCCGCGGGGCGCACCCGCTCCGCTCAAGCTCGCTCTGGGACCGGAGAGCTGTGCGCCTTCTCGCCATTTCGGAGGAGCCTTCCTCTCCCTCCTCCTCCTCCTCCTCCTCCTCCGCGCCCCCCGAGGGCGGAAATGGCGGTGCCCGCTCCGCGCCCGCGGAGCCGCGGCCGTGCCCGCCCGGCACCCCCAGCTCCCGCTGAAGCAGCTGCAGCCGTACCTGTGTTGGCGAACACTGAGTGTCACCCGCGCCGCGGGGACACCACGGCTCGTCCCAGTCAGGCCCCACGCCAGAGAAGGCGACTTCCACCCGCGCTGCCCGTCCCGAGAGCGCCCGGGGCTGCCACCAAGCTGCCCGCTGTGTCCCCGCTGTGTCCCCGCAGCCTTCTCGTCCTGCTGTCCCTGTCCCCTGTCCTGTTTATCCCTGTCCCCTGCGCCAGGCATCCCTGTCCCCTGTGCCACTCATCCCTGTCCCCTGCGCCACTCATCCCTGTCCCCTGCGCCAGGCATCCCTGTCCCTTTGTCCCGTTTATCCCTGTCCCCCTCCCCACCCATCCTTTGTCTCCTGTGTCACTCATCCTGTCCCCTGTGCCACTCATCCCTGTCCCCCTGTCCCGTTATCCCTGTCCCGTTAATCGCTGTCCCGTTTATCCCTGTCCCCAGCCCCTCTCATCCTTTGTTTCCTTTGTCACTCATCCTGTCCCCTGCCCCGCTCCTCCCCATTCCGTTCATCCCTGTCCCCTTGTCCCCTTGTCCCTGTCGCCTGCCCCACCCATCCTTGCATCCGTGCCGCTCATCCCTGTCCCGCTCATCCCTGTTCCCCATCCCATAAATTCCTGTCCCCAGCCCTGCTCGCTCCTGTCCCCTGTGCCACTCATCCCTGTCTCCTCTTCAGGTCATCCCTGTCCCCCGCCCTCGCCAATCCCTGTCCCCCGCCCTCGTCATTTCTGTCCCCTGTCCCGCCCATCCCTGTCCCCCTCATTTCCCATCTCTGTCCCCTGCCCCGCCCATCCCTGTCCCCTGTCTTGCCCATCCCTGTCCCCTACCCCGCTCATCCCTGTCCCCCTCATTTCCCATCTCTGTCCCCCGCCCTGCCCGTCCCTGTCCCCTGCCCGTCCCTGTCCCCTGCGCTGCCACGGGGACGTGGCAGAGCTGGACAAGGGACTTCCAAAAGGCCATCAGGGTCCCCGGGCGAACTGGCTTCGCCCGGGGCGGCCCCTCCAGCTGCCAGCACAGAGCCCCGGTGTCCCCTCCGTGACCCCTCCGTGTCCCCCCTGTGCCCCTCTGCACCCCCAGCCTGTGCCCCGCGGTGCCACCGGCTCCGGGGCGGCCCCGTGCCCGCGGCCAGGATCACCCACCCGGTGTCACGGTGCCCCCGGCGGGTCCCCACGGTGCCCCTCGGCCTCGGGCACTCAGCCCTTCCCAAAGCGCTGCCGTCCCCTTTCCGCGGGGCGGAGCCATTCCCGGTGTCCCCAGCTCCTGTCCCCGCTCCGGCCACGCCGCCCGCCCGCCCGCCCGGACACCTCCGGAGCCGGGGCCACCTCGCCTTTGGAAAAGCCATCCGGGAGAGGGCAGAGCGGGAGCCCAGCTGACCCCTGAGCCCGGCCTGGCCCCTCGGCCACGCTGACCCCTGGGTCACACTGACCCCTGGGTCACACTGACCCCTCGGCCACGCCAACCCCTGGGTCACACTGACCCCTGGGTCACACTGACCCCTCGGCCACGCCAACCCCTGGGTCACACTGACCCCTGGGTCACACTGACCCCTCGGCCACGCCAACCCCTGGGTCACACTGACCCCTGGGTCACACTGACCCCTCGGCCTTGCCGATCCCTGGGTCACACTGACCCCTCGGCCACGCCAACCCCTGGGTCACACTGACCCCTGGGTCACACTGACCCCTCGGCCTTGCCGATCCCTGGGTCACACTGACCCCTGGGTCACACTGACCCCTCGGCTACGCTGACCCCTGGGTCACACTGACCCCTGGGTCACACTGACCCCTCGGCCACGCTGACCCCTGGGTCACACTGACCCCTGGGTCACACTGACCCCTTGGCCGCGCTGACCCCTGGGTCACACTGACCCCTCGGCCACGCCAACCCCTCGGCCGTGCTGACCCCTCGGTCACCCCCAGCTCTGCCAACCCCTGGGTCACACTGACCCCTTGGTCACCCCCGGCTCTGCCAACCCCTGGGTCACACTGACCCCTCGGTCACAACAACACATCGGCCATGCCAAACCTTTGGCCACGCTGACCCCTCGGCCACGCCAATCCCAGGGTCACGCTGACCCCTCGGCCACGCCAACCCTTTGGCCATGCCAACCCCTTGGCCACACTGACCCCTTGACCATGCCAACCCCTCGGCCATGCCTTGGCCACGCCAACCCCTTGGCCAGGCTGGCCCCTTGACCACAGTGACCCCTTGGCCATGCCAACCCTTTGGCCGTGCCAAACCCCTGGTCAGCCCTCAGGCCCATTGACCCTCGGGCACACCGGCCCCTAAGCTGTGCTGACCCTTTAAGCACCCTTGGCCATGCCAAGCCCTGGGCCATGCCAACCCATCGGCCGTGCCGACCCCTTGACCACCCCTTGGCCCTTTGGCCATGCCAGCCCAACAGCCATGCTGACCGCTCGGCCATGCTGACCGCTCGGCCATGCCAATCCATTGGCTGTGCCAAGTCCTTGACCACGCCTCAGCCCTTTGGCCGTGCCAATCCTTCGGCCATGCCAGCCCCTCGGCCGTGCCGACCCCTTGACCGCCCCTTGGCCCTTTGGCCATGCCAACCCTTTGGCCGTGCCAACCCATCGGCCGTGCCGACCGTTTGACCGTCCCTTGGCCGTGCCGACCCTTTGGCCATGCCAACCCATCGGCCGTGCCGACCCTTTGACCGTCCCTTGGCCATGCCAAACCCTCAGCCACGCCAACCCACTGGCTGTGCCAAGCCCTTGACCATCCCTTGGCCATGCCAAACTCTCGGCCATGCCAACCCACTGGCCGTGCCAAGCCCTTGACCATCCCTTGGCCGTGCCAACCTCTCGGCCATGTCAATCCATTGGCCGTGCCAAGCCCTTGACCATCCCTTGGCCGTGCCAGCCCCTCGGCCATGCCAATCCATTGGCCGTGCCAAGCCCTTGGCCATGCCAACCCCTTGGCCATGCCAATCCATTGGCCGTGCCAAGCCCTTGACCATCCCTTGGCCGTGCCAGCCCCTCGGCCGCGCTGACCCTTTGACCACCGCTCGGCCTCTTGGCCACGCCGACCCCTTGACTGCGGCTCGACCACGCCAACCCTCGGCCACGCCAACCCCTCGGCCGTGCCAACCCCCCGGCCGTGCCAACCCCCCGGCCGTGCCAACCCCCTGGCTGTGCCAACCCCCGGCCGTGCCAACCCCCCGGCCGCGCCGCCCCGGCCGCGCCGCCCCCTCCCCGGGCCGCGGCGGTTACTGTGATTCCTCTCATGGCTTCTCCACCCGGGTTCCGCTGTACAAAGGGAGACATTTTCCTTCCCTTCCCCGCTTCCAAAGGGGTCTTTCCCCCGGAGCTGTCGATATTTTTCCGTTCTCCAGCCCGGCGCCATCGCCCCCCCTCCATCCGCCCGTCCGTGACCGAGAGCGGAACCCCCCGGGTCACTCAGCTCCCGCGGCGGTCCGTCCGTCCGTCCGTCCGTCCGTCCGTCTGCCGCCGTCCGGCCGCGCCCTCCCTGCCCATGCATGTGCCACGCCCTCACGCCCGCTGCATGTGCACAGCCCGGCCCCGCCCGGCCCCGGCCCCGGCCCCGTCCCCAGCCGGACTCACCTGTGGGTTTTCGTTCCGTTTTTAATTTCCCAGGGTCAGTTTGACTTCACCCTTAATTTTGTATGGATTTCCGGAGGAGCTTTCTCCTTCTCCGGGGTCACGGAGGTGCGGCCATTCGCCTCCCGCCCTTGACGTTGTGATACACATCCCCCACAGAGATCTATGTTTCTTATATTATATTATTATTATTAATTATTATTATTATTATTATGTAATAAATTTATAAGAAAGCTCCTGCCTGGTCCTGTGGTCGCTCGGATCCCGCGGCGGTCCCGGCCCTACACGAGGGGGGACAACGGGAGCCCCCGAGGGACAGAGCCCCGTGCGTGAATTTTGGGGTGTCCCCGTTGAATTTTGGGGTGCCCCCGCTGAATTTTGGGTGTTCCCAGATGAATTTTGGGGTGATTCCAGCTGAATTTTGGGGTGTTCCTGGCTGAATTTTGGGGTGTCCCCGTTGAATTTTGGGGTGATCCCAGCTGAAATTTGAGATGCACCAGATGAATTTTGGGGTGTCCCCGCTGAATTTTGGGGTGTCCCCAGTTGAATTTTGGGGTGTCCTCGCTGAATTTTGGGGTGTCCTGGTTGATTTTTGGGGTGTCCAGGTTGAATTTTGGGTGTTCCCAGATGAATTTTGGGGTGTCCAGGTTGAATTTTGGGGTGTCCTCGCTGAATTTTGGGTGTTCCCAGATGAATTTTGGGGTGATTCCAGCTAAATTTTGGGATGTTCCTGGCTGAATTTTGGGTGTCCCCGTTGAATTTTGGCATATTCCCGGCTGAAATTTGAGGTGCCCCGGGTGAATTTTGGGGTGTCCCCGTTGAATTTGGGGTGTCCTGGTTGATTTTTGGGGTGTCCAGGTTGAATTTTGGGGTGCTCCCAGCTGAATTTTGGGGTGTCCGGGTTGAATTTTAGGGTGATCCCGGATGAAATTTGAGATGCACCAGCTGAATTTTGGGGTGTTCCCGTTGAATTTTGGGGTGTTCAGGTGGAATTTTGGGGTGTCCCTGAGTGAGATTTGGGGAGTTCCTGGAAGAGTTTTGGGGTGCGCTGGCTCCCGCAGGTGCCACGCCAATGGCACAATGCCACTGTCTCCTGTCACACCCCCGCCAGGTCCCGGCCACCCTCTGGTGTCCCCAGGGCCAGGGCAGGGGGTGGCACTCACAGCCTGGGCGGGGGGGGGGACACACTCGGGGGGCACGGCCAAGGGACAAAGGGACAGGGAAGGGGCTGGGGGTCCCCACTTGTCTGGGTGTCCCCAACTCACCTGGGTGTCCCACCCTGCCCTGCATGTCCCCAGGAGTGTCCCAGCAGTGCCCCAGCAGTGTCTCAGCGCTGTCCCACCCCTGTCCCCAGCCCTGTCCCAGCTCCGTCCCCAACTCTGTCCCCACCCCTGTCCCCAGCCCTGTCTCACCCCTGTCCCACCCTTGTCCCCAGTTCTGTCCCCGCCCTGTCCCCAGCCCTGTCCCCATCCCTGTCCCTCCCTGTCCCCATCCCTGTCCCCGCCCTGTCCCGCCGTGTCCCAGCAGCGCTGTCTCCAAGCCTGTCCCCGACACTGTCCCCGCTGTCCCATACCAGCTGCCCATGGCTCCATCCTGTCCCCCCCCAGCCCTTGTCCCCAGCCATAGTACCCATCCCTTTGTCCCGCCCTGTCCCCGCCCTGTCCCCGCCGTCCCATCCCTGTCCCAGCCTGTCCCCGCCCGTCCCGCCCCTGTCCATCCTGTCCCCGCCCTGTCCCCAGCCCTGTCCCCATCCCTGTCCCCATCCCTGTCCCCGCCCTGTCCCCGCCCTGTCCCGCCCTGTCCCCAGCTCTGTCCCCGCTCTGTCCCAGCTCACACCAAGCATATATTTTATTGAAAGACCAAGTGGGTGACAACGGCGTGGGGACAGCCGGGGTGGCACAGTGGCTCGGGGGCTCCTCTGGCTGCTGAGTACAGATAAATACCGGGACATCGAGCGGGTGGCGATATAGTCACGATAGCGCTGGGCGACAGGGCCGAAGCGAGGGACCACCAGGCACAGCAGTGAGGAGGGGGCGGCCCCGGGACCCCCGCGGGGCCCGAGCTCGGTGGCGGGGAGGGACAGCCGGGGACACCGACACGAGGGGCAGCACGCCCGGGGCGGGGGGGGGGGGGCAGCTCTGGGGGGTCCCCGGTCCTTTGGGGGGCAGCGCGGATTTGGGGGTGCGCGGGGATGTCCCCTCCCCCTCTCCCCCGAGCTGCCCCCGGACCCCCCCGGACCCCCCCGTGTCCCCAAAGCCCCCCGGGCTGGCCGTGCTCATGCAGGGGGGGCTGCTCGGGCCGTGTCACCCCCCCGCTGGGCTGGGTCACCCCCCGAGGGGACCCCGGGACCCCCGAGGGGGGGGGGGGCGTGCGGGGGGGTGCGAGGGTGGGAGCAGAGACTCTGGGGGTCACCCAGAGAGTCCCTGGGGTCACCCAGAGTCCCTGGGGGTGACACTGAGTCCCAAGGGGTGACCCTGAGTCCCTAAGGGTGACCCTGAGTCCCGGGGGTGGCCCCGAGTTGCTAAGGGTGACACCAAGTCCTTGGAGGTGACACAGAGTCCCTGGGGGTGACCCCGAGTCCCTGGGGGTGACCCCGAGTCCCTGGGGGTGACCCTGAGTCCCTGGGGGTGACCCTGAGTCGCTAAGGGTGACCCCGAGTTCCAGGAGTGACACAGAGTCCTTAAGGGTGACCCCGAATCCCAGGGGTGGCCCTAAGTCCCTGGGGGTGACCCCGAGTCCCTAAGGGTGACACCGAGTCCCTAAGGGTGACACCAAGCCCAGGGGTGACCCCGAGTCCCCAGGGGTGGCCCCGAGCCCCAGGGGTGGCAGGACCCCTACTCCAGGTAGATGTCCTCTGTGGGGCAGGCGTACTCCAGGTGCTCCTGGTAATATTCCTGAAACGCTCGGCTGGGGGGGCAGGCAGGGGGAGGGGGGTCAGCCCGGGCAGGGGGCACAGGGTGGCACCCCCAGACCCGTGAGACCCCGAAAGAGGGGGCTGGTACCCCCAGAGCTGGCACAGCCGGACCCACAGCCCCCCCGGACCCCAAACCTGGCACAGCCGGACCCACAGACCCCACAGCCCCCCCGGACCCCAAACCTGGCACAGCCGGACCCACAGCCCCCCCGGACCCCCAAACCTGGCACAGCCAGCCCCACAGCCCCCCCCGGACCCCAAAACTGGCACAGCCAGACCCACAGCCCCCCGGACCCCAGAGACTGGCACAGCCAGCCCCACAGCCCCCCCGGGACCCCAAACCTGGCACAGCCGGACCCACAGCCCCCCGGGACCCCAGAGCTGGCACAGCCGGACCCACAGCTCCCCCGGACCCCCAGAGCTGGCACAGCCGGACCCACAGCCCCACAGCCCCCCCAGACTCCTGGCACCCAGAGCTCCAGTGCCCAGCTTCAGCCCCCCAAAATTGCGCACCCCGTGACCCCGGCCCCAGCACAGCCAGACCCCCCTGCACCCCAATCCTTGACACCCCCTGCACCCCAATCCCTGGCACCCCAATCCCCTGGCACCCACACCCCAATCCCCTGGCACCCACACCCCAATCCCCTGGCACCCAGACCCCAATCCCTGGCACCCCAATCCCCTGGCACCCAGACCCCAATCCCTGGCACCCCAATCCCTGGCACCCACACCCCAATCCCTGGCACCCCAATCCCCTGGCACCCACACCCCAATCCCTGGCACCCCAATCCTTGACACCCCTGCACCCCAATCCCTGGCACCCCAATCCCCTGGCTCTCAGAGTCCCCATTCCCTGTCACCCCCTGTCCCCTGATACCCAGACCCCCAGATCCCCCAAGCCCTGGCACCCTGACCCTCCAGCACCCCCAGACCCTCTGCACCCCAATCCCTGGCACCCCAATCCCTGGCACCCAGGCCCCCCAAAACCTCCAGCCCCAACACCCCATGCCCCCCGTGTCCCCAGTGTCCCCCGTGTCCCCATACCCCCCATCCCCCCCGTACTCCCTGTGCCCCCCATGCCCCCAGCCCCATGCCCTGGCCACCGTGTCCCCCGTGCCCCCTGTACCCTCCGTGTCCCCTGTGTCCCCCGTGTCCCCCGTACCCCCTGGTGTCCCCAGTGGCCCCTGGTGTCCCCCGTGTCCCCGTAACCCCTGGTGTCCCCGTTACCCCCTGGTGTCCCCGGTGCCCTCCGTACCCCCCAAAACCCCTTGTCCCCCATGTACTCTCCATGTCCAAAGTGCCCCCCCGTGTCCCCATGTCCCCCCAAACCCCAGTGTGCCGGTTTTCCCGTGCCCCCCATACCCCTGTTACCCCCCGTTGTCCCCTGTACCCCCTTGTTACCCCCCGTGTCCCTGTACCCCCTGTGTCCCCATGCCCCCCATACCCCTGTGTACCCTGTACCCTGTGTCACCCGTGTCCCTGTACCACCCTGTGTCCCCCGTTGCCCCCGTACCCCCGTGTCCCTGTACCCCCGTACCCCCCCCGTGTCCCTGTACCCCATGTGGTCCCGTGTCCCTGTACCC
>NC_066314.1:520236-538859 GCF_022539315.1 Serinus canaria | reverse complement strand
CCACATGGAATCACACTGACACGGAATTGGGGGAATGTCAGGGAGTCACATGGAATCACAGGGAATCACATGGAATCACAGGGAATGTCAGGGAATCACATGGAATCACAGGGAATCACATGGAATCACACCGACACGGAGTTGGGGAATGTCAGGGAATCACATGGGGAATCACACCGACACGGAATTGGGGAATCAGGGAATCACAGGGAATCACACCGACACGGAGTTGGGAATGTCAGGGAATCGGGGAATCACATGGAATCACACCGTCACGGAATTGGGGAATCACACGGAATCACACTGACACAGAATCAGGGAATCGCACCGTCACACAATCAGGGAATCACACAATCAGAATCAGGGAATCATGGAATCACACAATCACACAGTCACAGAATCACACACTCACAAACTCAGGGAATCGCACACAATCAGGGAATCACACAATCAGAATCACAGAGTCAGGGAATCACGGAATCACACAATCAGAATCACACAGAATTAGGGAGTCATGGAATCTCAGGATGATCACAGGATCATGGAATCACAGAACCACACAGAATCAGGGAATCACACAATCACGGAATTGAGGAATCATGGAATCACACACAATCACAGAATGACACAATCAGGGAATCATGGAATCACACAATCACACAGAATCACAGAATCCCACAGTCAGGGAATCATGGAATCACACAATCACACACAGTCACAGAATCACACAGTCAGGGAATCACATGATCACGGAATTGGGGAATCATGGAATCACAGAGAATCACTCACAGTCACCGAATCCCACAGTCAGGGAATCATGGAATCACACAATCACACAGAATCATACGGATTTCACAATCAATCACACAGGATCACACAGGATCACACACAATCACTCACAGTCACACGGTCAGGGAATCACAGAATCGGTGAATCACGGAATCACAGAATCACACATAATCAGGGAATCACACAATCATGGAATCTCAGGATCACAAGATCATGGGATCATGGAATCACACAGAATCACGCAATCAGAGAATCACAGGATCACAGAGGATGACAAAATCACGGGATCATGGAATCGTGGAATCACACAATCACAGGGAATCAGACAATACGGGATCACAGAGAATCACACAATCAGGGAATCATGGAATCACAGAATCACACAATCAGGGAATCGTGGAATCACACAATCAAACAATCATACAGAATCGTACGGAATCACACAATCAATCACACAGGATCACAGACAGTCACAGAAACACACAATCAGGGAATCATGGAATCACAGAATCACACACAATCAGGGAATCACAGAATCAGGGAATCATGGAATCACAGAATCCCACACAATCAGGGAATCACAGAATCACACAATCAAACAATCATACAGAATCGTACAGAGCCACACAATCAATCACACAGGATCACAGAGGATCGCACACAATCACACACAGTCACAGAATCACAGAATCACAGAATCACACAGTCAGGGAATCACATGATCACGGAATTGGGGAATCATGGAATCACAGAGAATCACTCAATCACTCACAGTCACAGAATGACACAGTCAGGGAATCATGGAATCACACAGAATCATACGGAATCACACAATCAATCACACAGGATCACACAGGATCTCACACAATCACACACAGTCACACAATCAACAATCACACACAATCACACACAATCACACACAATCACACAATCAGGGAATCACACAGTCAGGGAATCATGGGATCACAGAATCACAGAACCAGGGAACCACAGAATCACAGATTCAGGGAATCACACAATCAGGGAACCAGGGAATCACAATCATACAGAATCACACAGTCAATCACACACAGTCACAGAATCACACGATAATGGAATCACGCAGAATCACAGAACCACACAATCACACAGGATCACACAGTCAATCACAGAATCAATCTCACGGAATCACACACAATCTCACAGAATTCACACAATCACATGGAATCACACACAATCACACAGAATTCACACAGGATTCACACAATCACACAGTCAATCACAGATCAACTCACAGAATCACACAACTCACAGATCACACATCACATGGAATCACACACAATCACACAGAATTCACACAATCCCTGGGTTGGGAGAGACCTTCAGTGTCACAGAGTCCAGGCCAGCCCAAGGGCTCGGCCAGAGCCTGGCACCCAGTGCCACATCCAGGCTGGTCAAACACCCCCAGGGATGGGCACTGCACCCCCTCCCCAGGCAGCCATGGCAGAACTTTCTCCCCCTGGCTGGAAAAGCTTTTTCCTGCTCTCCAGCCTGGATTTGCCCTGGCCCAGCTCGGGGCTGTGAGCTCTGGCTGTGTCAGTGCTGCTGGAGACAGAGCCCAGCCCAGCTGGGCACAGGCACCTTTCAGGAGTGCAGGGAGGGCTGGGGGCAGCCCTGAGTCTCCTTTGCTGCAGGCTGAGCACCCCCAGCTCCCCCAGGGGCTCCTCGCAGGGTTTGTGCTCCCAGCCCCTCTCCAGCCTCGCTGCCCCTCTGGCCCCGCCCAGTGTGCCAAGGGCCTGCCCGAGCTGGGGGGCAGAGCTGGCACAGCACTAAAGTTTGTGAAAATAACCAAAACTTGAGATAGAACTCGTGTAATAACTGAAATTATTGAAAATAACTCAAACTTGGGATAGAACTTGAGTAATAACCCAAACTTGTGAAAATAACCAAAACTTGTGATATCACTTGTGTAAATAACTGAAATCTGTGAAAATAACCCAAACTTGGGATAGAACTTGTGAAAATAACCAAAAATTGTGATAGAACTTGTGTAATAATTAAAATTATTGAAAATAACCCAAACTTGGGATAGAACTTGTGTAATAACTAAAGTTTGTGGTATAACTAAAACTTGTGAAAATAACTAAAACTTGTGATATCACTTGTGCAATTACTGAAATTTGTGAAAATAACCAAAATTTTTTATATAACTTGTGTAATAATTAAAATCATTGAAAATATCTCAAACTTGGGTTAGAACTTGTGTAACACCTAAAATCTGTGAAAACAACCAAAACTTGTGATAGAACTTGTGTAATTACTGAAATTTGTGAAAATAACCCAAACTTGGGATAGAACTTGTGAAAATAACCAAAATTGGGATAGAACTTGTGTAATAATTAAAATTATTGAAAATACCCAAACTTGGGATAGAACTTGTGTAATAACTAAAGTTTGTGGGTATAACTAAAACTGTGAAATAACCAAAACTTGTGACATAACTTGTGTAATACTGAAATTTGTGAAAATAACCAAAAGTTGGGATACAACTTGTGAAAATAACCAAAATTTTTTATATAACTTGTGTAATAATTAAAATCATTGAAAATATCTCAAACTTGGGATAGAACTTGTGTAATAACTGAAATTATTGAAAATAACCTAAAACTTTCTCTGTGATGAAAAACATTAAAAACCCCACAGATAATTTGTGTTTTTCCCCCAATGTTTTTCCCTCGCTGTGATAAAACAGCCCCAACCCTGGAAGTGCCCAAATGCCACCCCCACAGCCCAAATCCAACTTTCACTCCTGCACCTCCAAACTCAGCAATTCCCAGAGCGTGGAAAAGAAATCAAGGAATTTTAAATGTGTAAAATCCTCCTCAATGCAGTGGAAATCATAGAGAAGTGATATGTTCTATAGAAATAAATAATAAATGATAAATGATAAATGATAAATGATAAATGATAAATGATAAATGATAAATTGATAAATAATGCACCAGGTGATATAGAATAAATAAAGTTAATGGAGAAGGTCAATAAAGAAAAAATCAATATAGAAAGAAAAACTATAGAGAAAAATAAATAGAAATAAATAGAAATAGAAATAAATATAAATTGAAAAATAAATAAAAATAAAAATAAAAATAAATAGAAATAGAAATAGAAATAGAAATAGAAATAGAAATAGAAATAGAACAGAATAGAATAGAAATAGAAATCGACATAGAATAGAATCATAATAGACAATAGAAATAAATACAAATAAACAATATAATAGAAATAATATAGAGATAAAATAGAAATAAATATAGAATAATATAGAAATAATATAGGAATAATATAAATAAATCTAGGAATAATCTATATATTATATATAGAAATAACTATAGGAATATATATATAAAAATAAATATAGAACGAACATAACTCTAGAAAAACAATGACAATTATAGACTACAATATAGAACTTAATACATAGATAAATACAGAAAAATAAATACAGAAGAAACATAAATCTAGAAATAATAAAAATAAATATAGAAATAAATATAGAATTAAATATCTAGAAAATCAATATAGAAAAAATCAAAATCGAAAATAAATATGAAAAAATTAGAAATATAGAGATAAATATAGAAATAAATTTAGAAAAACAAATATATAAAAATAAATATAGAAATATCAATATAGTATAAGAAATATGGAAATAATAGAAATAAATATCGAAATAAATATATAGATAAATATTGAAATAAATATTGAAATAAATATAGAAAAATAAATATAGAAACATAAATATAGAAAGAAAATCAATATAGAAAATAAATCTGGAAATAATAAAAATAAATCAAGAAATAAATATAAAAAAATATATCTAGAAAAATCAATATGGAAAGAAAAACGATATAGGAAAATAAATATGGAAATGAAAGAAATAAATAAAGAAATATAGAAATAAATAAAGAAGTAAATATAGAGAAAAATAGGGAAATAAATATAGGAAAATAAATATAGAAATAAATATAGAAAAATAAATATGGGAAAATAAACATGGAAAAATAAATCCGGAAAAATAAATCCCGAGAAAGAGGAATGGCTGTAATAAAGCAGCGAGACCAAGCCCGGGCACACCCCGAACCCTTTTATCCCTGATGGCAAAGGGCAGCGGTTCGGGAGCGGAGCCGGCTCCCCCCGGTTCCCCCCGGTTCCCCCCGGCTCCCCCCGGTCCCCCCGGCCCAGCCCCGGTGTCCCCGCTCGTACCGGCGGCCTCGCGGGCCGTCCCCACCACCTCGTGCGCGTAGAAGGCGGGGAAGATGCCGCGCTCGCCCGTGCGCATGTTGTAGCCGCGGTACCAGTAATCGTCCTCCTCCAGCTCCACCAGGATGGGATCGTCCACATCCAGCTCCAGCTCGTCCTCGTGCCGCGGGATGAACCTGGGGGGACACGGGGGGCACGGCGGGGGGACAAGGGCAGCCCTGAAACCACTGACCAGGGCTCGGGGTGAGCCCGAAAACCACTGACCAGGGCTCGGGGTGAGCCCAAACTCACTGCCCTGAGCTCCTGTGAGCCCAAACTCACTGCCCTGAGCTCCTGCCCAGCCCAAACTCACTGCCCTGAGCTCCTGTGAGCCCAAACTCACTGCCCTGAGCTCCTGTGAGCCCAGACTCACTGCCCTGAGCTCCTGCCCAGCCCAAACTCACTGCCCTGAGCTCCTGCCCAGCCCAAACTCACTGCCCTGAGCTCCTGTGAGCCCAAACTCACTGCCCTGAGCTCCTGCCCAGCCCAAACTCACTGCCCTGAGCTCCTGTGAGCCCAAACTCACTGCCCTGAGCTCCTGGTGAGCCCAAACTCACTGCCCTGAGCTCCTGCCCAGCCCAAAGCCATGGGTCTGCATCCCTGAGGTCACCATCACCCCCAAATTCACTGCCCTGACCTCGTGGTCACCCCCAAATCCACTCCACTCATCTTCTCACTGCCCCCAAAGCCACTCCCCTCAGCCATTCACCAAAAATCCACCCTGCTACACCCCTGAACCCCTGGGCAACCCCAAACCCAGACCCACACCCCTTCCCACCCTGGGCACCCCCAAACCCAGACCCACAGCCCTGCCCCCCCGGGCACCCCCAAACCCAGACCCACACCCCTTCCCCCCCGGGCACCCCCAAACCCAGACCCACACCCCTTCCCACCCTGGGCACCCCCAAACCCAGACCCACACCCCTTCCCCCCTGGGCACCCCCAAACCCAGACCCACACCCCTGACCCCCAGGGCACCCCCAAACCCAGACCCACACCCCTTCCCCCCTGGACCACCCCCCAAACCCAGACCCACACCCCTGCCCCCCTGGGCACCCCCAAACCCGACCCACAACCCTTCCCCGCCTCCCCCGGGCACCCCCAAACCCAGACCCACACCCTACCCCCTGGGCACCCCCAAACCCTGACCCACACCCCTTCCCCCCTGGGCACCCCCAAACCCAGACCCACACCCCTGAACCCCTGGGCACCCCCAAACCAGACCCACACCTCCTGCCTCCCCCGGGCACCCCCAAACCCCAAGCTCTGCCCCTCCTGGGCACCCCCAAAACCCCCAGCCCTGCCCCCCTCACCACCTCCCCACCCCCCATGCTCAGCCCCCACCCCGATGCTGTGGTCACCCCCAAACCCACACCCCTGTGGCAGCTGTGGGGTGCCTGCCCTGGGGGACACGACGCCGCCAGAGCCCAGGGACAGCCCCCTGGCAGCGGGCAGGGGCCCTGGGGTGGCACTGTGGGATCCTGGGGGTCCCTCGGGTGTCACCTGGGTGGGCTCACCTGAAGACGGCGCGGTGGGTCTGCTCCCGCTCCTCGCCGTTCACCATGCACGAGAACAGCCCAAAGGACTCTGTGCCTGCAGGGACAGCCATGCCAGGGACACGGGGACAGCTGCCACCCCCACGGGGACAGGGGACAGCAGCCACCCCCACAGGGACAGGGGACAGCTGCACCCCCACGGGGACAGGGGACAGCATCACCCCCATGGGGATACAGGACAGCAGCCGCCCCCATGGGGACATGGGGACAGCAGCCACCCCCATGGGGACAGGGGACAGCTGCCACCCCCATGGGGACAGGGGGACAGCTGCCACCCCCATGGGGACATGGGACAGCAGCCGCCCCCATGGGGACAGGGGGCAGCAGCCACCATCACGGGGACACGGGACAGCTGCCACCCCCACGGGACACCCCCGCCCATGTCCCTGAGGGGCACTCGTGGGGTCAGAACCCTCCTGGGGGTCCCACGGGGGCCCTGCCCAGCAGAGCAGGGCCGGGACCCCTGTGGTCACTGAGCCTGCCCCGTCTCCCGTGACATGTCACGACATGCCGTGACATCCCAGACGTATCGTGACATGACATGGTGGATGGGAATGGTGCCAAGGACAGCACAGGGAGGGCAGCTGGTGTGAGGGGAGCCAGGACAGCACGGCACAACATGTCACGACATCCCGTGACATATCGTGACATCCTGCGACATGCCACAACAAGGTACACGGCAATGGCTGGGGCAGGACAGGGAGGGCAGCCGGTGCACCGAGGTCACCCAGACCAGCCCAGGCCACCGTGACATGTCACGACACGTCGCAAGGTGACACCGCCACTTACTGGAGGAGCGCGAGGTGCTGTTGACGAAGACGTTGAGGAACTTCTTGGAGAACTGCAGGTCGGCCTCGGGGGACGAGTCCTCGGAGGAGCTGCGCGCGTCGGGGGCCACCAGCCCGTCCCCAAAGGCCACCTCGTCGTCGCAAGCCCTCAGGATGTCGCTGTCGTCGCTGAGCACGGACGTGCAGCGCCGCAGGCTGACCAGCTCCAGCTGCGTGTGCTCGTCCACCACCAGCGTGTACTTGACCGAGTCGTAGGCCAGCGACTCGTCCAGCGCCGGCGGCTCCGGCGGCACCGGCGCCTCCCCGGCGGGGCTGCCCCGGCGCGGGGCCACCAAGGGCGGCTCGGCCTCCTCCAGGGCCATGGCGAAGCCGCGGTTGGTCTTGGCCGTGGACACGTCCAGCGCGGCGGGGTCGGCGTCGGGCGCTAACCGGACGTCGTCGATCATGGAGTCGGCCTCCAGCACGCCCGAGTCCAGGTCCCCGTCGAGGGCCCAGCGCCGGGGGCTGGCGGGGCGGCGATCTCCGCCGGGGACGGGGGGCTCGGCGCCGGGGGACGCCCGCGGCAGCGGCGCCGGGCGGCAGCCCAGGGTGGCCAGGACCTCGGAGGCGTCCAGGCGGCCGAGGGCGACGGGGCGGCCGGGGCAGACGGGCGCGATGGTGTCGTTGGTGGGGTTGCTGAGGAAGAGGAAGGGCCCCGGCTCCTCGGCCGGCGGCTCCGGCGGCGGCTCGGCGGCCGCGTGCTCGGCCTCGGCCAGGGAGCTGCGCAGCGTCTCCATGTCCACCAGCTCGATGGCACCGCGCTGGCACCGCGTCCCCGCCGCCGCCGCGTCCGCCAGCGCCGCCGGCGAGTCCCGCGGGGCCGGCTCCTCGTCCAGCGCCTCGCTCAGGATCTCGGGCTCCAGGTCGGAGGCGGGCGAGATGGTGTCGCACAGCGAGTGGCTGTTCTGGAAGCACTCGTCCGGGCACTTGATGGGGTACGAGCCCTCCGAGATCATCTTGTTCACCAGGTTGCTGAGCAGCCACGGCGAGTCCGAGTCCTCGCTCAGGTCGGGCTCCGACTCCGAGTCGGAGTCGTACTCGCTGTTGTCCTCTTCGTCCGCCTCGGGCATCAGCTTGGGCCCCACGGGCAGGTAGAAGGAGCGGCGGATGCTCTCCAGGCTGTGGTCGGGGTCGATCTTCAGGTCCAGGGGGCTGGCGCTGGACACGTCGGTCTGGCCCTCGGGCGCGGGGCCGTCGGCCGGGTCCAGGCTGTCGTAGTAGGCGTCCATCTTCAGCTCGGCCAGGCTCTCCCTCCTGAGCACGCCGCGCTCCGGCGGGCCCCTCTCGGCCGGCTCCTCCTCCTCCTCCTTGCCCTTGTCCAGCAGCAGCGAGTCCTTGATGCCCAGCAGGCCGGGCGCCTCCAGCTCGGGCTCCAGCTCGCCCTCGGAGCCGGGCGAGCTGGCCTCCTCGATGGAGTTGGTCAGGTGGGACGAGCGGCCGCTGCTGCTGTCGCTGCTGAGGTCCAGCTCGGTCTCCGAGATGGACGAGATCATGTTGCTGACCAGGCGCCCGCCGGCGAAAGCCGCCTCGAGCTCCCCGTCCACGTCCGAGTCAGAGCCGGGCGAGCTCAGCTCGTCCCCGCGCCGCCCGCCGGGCAGGAAGGGCTTGGCCGTGCGGCTCGTGAGGTCGGCCTCGATGCCCGGGTCCGAGGAGGGCGAGGTGGTCTCCGAGGAGCCCGAGGGGTGGCCGCGCACGCTGGCGGCCCGGCCGGACTGGGCGCCCTCCCCGTCGGAGCTGAGCGGCTCCGCGGGAGCCCCGTCCCGCTCCGGCCGGGGGGGCCGCGGCTGCGGCTGCGGCTGCGGGCGGGGGACCCCGGGCTGCCGCCGCCCTGGGGCTGCGTGGGGGCCTGGGGGGCGGCCTGGGGCGGGGGGGCGGCCTCGGGGGCGCCGGGGGGAGCCGCGGGCCCTGTTGGAGAGAGACAGGGGTGAGGCGGGGGCTGCTGGCGGGGGCGCGGCGGGGAGAGCGGAGCTCGGAGCGCAGCGGAGATGAGGTTCATGTTAAAATCGGGCGCGGCTCTCGGGGGCGATGGGTTACCATGTGCCAGGGACTCGGGGCTGTTGCCTTGCGAGTCCAGGGGGGAGGGCGGCAGCGAGGGGGGAGCCCCCCCGGGGCCCGGCGGGCTCTCCAGGCAGGGTCCGTCCAGGATGCAGGCGTGGGGGGACGAGTGTCCTGCAGGGAGGGCGACACGGAGCCGGCGTCACCCCGCAGGGCCGCTGCGGGAGCCGGCAGCACACCCGCCTTGGCACAGCCCCACTGGCACAGCCCCATTGTCACACCCGCATTGGCACGCCTGCACTGTCACACCCACCTTGGCACAGCCCCACTGGCACAGCCCATTGTCACAGCCCCACTGGCACAGCCCAAATGTCACACCTGCACTGTCACACCCTTGTTGGCACAGCCTCATTGTCACACCCGCGTTGGCACACCTGCACTGTCACAGCCGCATTGGCACAGCCCCACTGTCACAGCCCAAATGTCACACCTGCATTGTCACATCCTCACTGGCACAGCCCCACTGGCACACCTGCATTGTCACAGCCCCATTGTCACACTTGCATTGGCACAGCCCCACTGTCACAGCCCCACTGTCACACCTGCATTGTCACAGTCCCATTGTCACAGCCCCACTGGCACATGCCGGCTATCACAGCCCCACTGTCACAGCCCAAATGTCACACCTGCACTGTCACATCCTCACTGGCACAGCCCCACTGGCACACCTGCATTGTCACAGCCCCATTGTCACACTTGCATTGGCACAGCCCCACTGTCACAGCCCCACTGTCACACCTGCATTGTCACAGTCCCATTGTCACAGCCCCACTGGCACATGCCAGCTGTCACAGCCCCACTGTCACAGCCCAAATGTCACAGCTGCATTGGCACAGCCCCGCTATCACAGCCCCGCTGCCACGGCCCCGCTGTCAAGGCCCCGCTGTCACAGCCCCACTGTCACAGCCCTGCTGTCACCCCACCACTGTCACAGCCCCACTGTCACTCTGCCACTGTCACACCCCCACTGCCACTCTGCCACTGTCACACTCCGCTGTCACGGCCCCACTGTCACACCCCGCTGTCACGGCCCCACTGTCACAGCCCCACTGTCACTCTGCCACTGTCACACCCTACTGTCACACCCCGCTGTCACGGCCCACTGTCACGGCCCAGCTGTCACACCCCGCTGTCACGCCCCGCTGTCACACCCCGCTGTCACACCCCGCTGTCACGGCCCCGCTGTCACCCGCGCTCACCGGTGTGTGAGGAAGAGGAGGAGGAGGAGGAGTGCAGCAGCGCGTCCTGCCAGCTGGGGCGCGGCGCGGGCGGGGCGAAGCCGCCGTTGTTGTTCAGGGAATCCTGCGGGGACAGCGGAGCCGGGGGGGCTCAGGGAGGGCCCCCCGCCCCCGGGGAGCGCTCGGGGACTCCGGGGGGACACCGGGCTGGGGGGTGGGACCGGGGGACGGGGATGTGGGGGACGTGGGAATGGGGGATATGGGGGGTGTGGGAATGGGGGGTGTAGGAATGGGGGGTGTGGGGGATGTGGGAATGGGTCCTAGCGGGGACAGGGATGGGAATGGGTGCTGGAGGGGACAGGGATGGGGGGACATCCCGGGGGATGGACACTTGGGGGACAGGAATAGGAATGGGCGCAGGAGGGGACAGGGATGGGTGCTCGGGGGGACATCCCGGGGGATGGGCCCTGGAGGGACAGGGATGGGAATGGGCGCAGGAGGGGACAGGGATGGGTGCAGGAGGGGACAGGAATAGGAATGGGTGCAGGAGGGGACAGGGATGGGTGCAGGAGGGACAGGTGGCAGAGGGGACAGGGATTGGTGCAGGAGGGGACAGGGATGGGGGGACATCCCTGGGGATGGGGACGGGGGGACGGGGTGGGAATGGGTGCTCGGGGGGACAAGAATGGGGGGACATCCCCGGGGATGGGCCCTGAGGGGACAGGGATGGGAATGGGCTCAGGAGGGGACAGGGATGGGGGGACATCCCTGGGGATGGGCCCTGAGGGGACAGGGATGGGAATGGGCGCAGGAGGGGACAGGGATGGGGGGACATCCCGGGGGATGGGCACTTGGGGGACAGGAATAGGAATGGGTGCTTGGGGGGACAGGGATGGGCGCAGGAGGGGACAGGGATGGGAATGGGTGCTGGAGGGACAGGGATGGGAATGGGTGCTGGGGGGACAGGGATGGGAATGGGTGCTGGAGGGACAGGGATGGCGGTACGGGAGGGTGCTGGGGGTGGGGATGGGAGGCAGCCCCCGGGGGTGTCGCAGGGAGGGCTCGGAGGTGCCTGGCAGCCCCCACGCCACGTGCGTGGGTTTATCCGGATTAGGGCCGCCGCATCCCTGCATCCCCCGCCCGGCCAGACGCGCGCCAGGGGCCGGGCACGGCACGGCACGGCACGGCTGGCACGGTGCCCACCCCGGGGACAAACCCAGCAGCGGCGCTGACCGAGGGACACCCGTGTGGGACCCCGGGAGCACGGCCCCACCCCGCAGGGGTGTGGGGAACGCCCGGGACGTTCGGGAATGTCGCGCCGGCAGCTGCAGCGGGATTAGTCCCGCCGGGAAGCGCGGGCAGCGCTAATCCCGGCAGATCCCGGCCCATCCCGGCGGGAGCGGGGATTAGGGAGCGCGGCCGGGGCCACCGGGCACCAGCCGGGGTGGCCCTGACACGGATTGGGGTGGGCACCGAGGGGACAGGGAGACGGGAATGGGAATGGGGGATGTGGGAATGCGGGTGGGGGCAATGACAATGGGTGCAGGAGGGGACAGGGATGGGGGGACAGGGAAGGGGGGACATCCTGGGGACAGGCCCTGGGGGACAGGGATGGGAATGGGTGCTGGGGGGACAGGGAGGGGTGCTGGGGGTGGGGATGGGAGGATGGGAAGGGGACTGGGGTGGACAAGGCCGGGGGACAGGGACGGATACTTGGGGGGGACAGGGATGGGAGGGCGTGGGAGTGGTGACGGAGGGGACAGGGACAGGCGCTGGAGAGGACAGGGATGAGGGACATGGGGGAGGACAGGTGAAGGGTGGTGGAAGGGTTAAAGACAGGGGACAGGGACAGGGATGTGGAGACAGGGATGGGTTTGGGGACACAGGGATGGCTGCAGGGGGGACAGGGACACAGGGCCCGAGGACCAGGATGTCGCCTCCTCCCAGGACCCCGCGGCGGGGCAGATCCAGGGGCCCCACCCTCCCCTCCAAGGGATGACGGAGCCACGCGGGGACCCGGCCCGGCAGGACCCCTGGGCTCTGTCCCCTCGCGGTGACCGCCACCCCCCGGAGCCCCCCCAGGCCGGCAGCGCGCGGTGCCCTCCCGGGAAAAGGGGGGGCCCCGAAATTCCCGAGGGCCCGCGGTTCCCTGGCAACGCCGGCGGCTGCAGCCGCTCCGCACGCCGCTTCCCACACACTGCGGCGGCGCGTGCGCCGCGACACGGGGACATCCCTGCGGCGACACGGCTGGGGGGACACCCCCGGGGGAGCCCCGAGCCCGGCAAAAGGGGGGACACGGCGTGGGGGTGGGCACCGGGGACGGAGAACCCCGGGGGGAGGAAAGGGACAGTGACCGCAGGGCGAGGGGACAGTGACCTCGGGGAGGGGGAGGGGACACAGATCCCGGGGGGGGATGGGGACAGTGACCACGGAAGGGAAGGGACAGTGACGTCAGGGGGGAAGGGACGGTCACCTCGGGACCAGAGGGGACAGTGACCCCCGGGGGATGGGGACACAGACCCCGGGGGGGATGGGGACACAGACCCCGGGGGGGATGGGGACACAGACCCCGGGGGAAAGGTACTCAGACCCCCGGGGGGGATGGGGACACAGACCCCGGGGGAAGGGGACACAGACCCCGGGGGATGGGGACACAGACCCCGGGGGGGAAGGGGACACAGACCCCGGGGGGGATGGGGACACAGACCCCGGGGGAAGGGGACACAGACCCCGGGGGAAGGGGACACCTGCGGCCAGCCCGGCCTCACCTGGGTGCCCGGGGCCGTCAGGTTGAGGGTGGTGGGGCGGTGCTTCTGCGTCTCCTCCAGGGCGGGCGAGGGGATGGGCGAGGCCGAGGGGGACGGCGGCGCCTCCAGCTCGTTGCCTTCCTCCTCCTCCTCTTCCTCGTCGTCGTCGTCGTCGTTGTCGTCGATCATCTCGAACTCCTGGAAGTCGTCCTGGAAGGTGCACACGGGGTGCGGCTGCTCCCCGCGCTCCAGCACCAGGCAGTCCTGCGGGTGGCACCGTGTCAGGGACGCGGGGACAGCCGCGGGCCACCCTCCCCGCCACCGAGGGCTGGCAGCGTCCCCAGTCCTCCCTAGGGCGTCCTAAAGGGGACAAGGGACCCCCGGCTCGTCCCGTTTGCCTCAGCGCCCACAGAGCCACCAAAGCCACCGCTGTGGGTGAGTGGTGGCAGCCCGGTGTCCCCACAGTGCCCAGTGTCCCCGAGGGCCACCAGGCTCCTGCACCTTCTCGTAGTGGTCCGAGTCGTAGTTGAGGCCGATGCCGCAGTCGTCCGTGATCTCCGACAGGTCCTCGTCATCGAACTCCTCCAGGCTGATGTCCTGGGGGGGCCTGGGGACAGGGGGGACACAGCTCAGAGACAGCCCAGCCAGGCCCTCATGGCACCATGGGGACAGAGTGGCACCATGGGGACAGGGGGGACACAGCTCAGAGACAACCTGGCCAGGCCCTCATGGTACTGTGAGAGCAGAGTGGCACCATGGGGACAGGGGGGACACAGCTCAGTGACAGCCCAGCCAGGCTCTCACGGCACCACGGGGACAGAGTGGCACCATGGGGACAGAGGAGACACAGCTCAGTGACACCCCGGCCAGGCTCTCACGGCACCACGGGGACAGAGGGGACACAGCTCAGTGACACCCCGGCCAGGCTCTCATGGCACCATGGGGACAGAGGGGACACAGCTCAGTGACACCCCGGCCAGGCTCTCATGGCACCATGGGGACAGAGGGGACACAGCTCAGTGACAGCCTGGCCAGGCCCAAATGGCACTGTGAGAGCAGAGTGGCACCATGGGGACATCTGTCTGTGTATGGGTGACACTCTCAGCATGGGAGCACCAGGGACAGGGCACTATCACCCCTGGGTGCCACATGGACATGGCACCAGATCACTGTCACCCCTGGGTGCCACATGGACATGGCACCAGATCACTGTCACCCCTGGGTGCCACATGGACATGGCACCATAACCCTGCCACCTCTGGTGCCACATGGACATGGCACCACAGCCCTGTCACCTTTGGTGCCACATGGACATGTTACCATAACCCTGTCACCTCTTGGAGCCAGCATGGGACAACAACAGGGACATGTCACCATCACACAGGGACATGCCACCACACCCCTGTCACCCCTGGTGACACACAGATATGTCATCACTCCCCTGTCACCCCTGGGTGCTGGCACAGGACAACCACATGGACGTAGCACCATGACACAGGGACATGTCACCACACCCCTGTCATCTCTGGTGCCACATGGACATGTCACCAAACCCTGTCACCCCTGGGTGCTGGCACAGGACAGCCACAGGCACATGCCACCCACGGCTGTCACCACGTGGTGGCACCCGGCTGGGCGGAGGTGCTGAGGCCACCACATGTCCCAAATCCCCGGAGCCGAGGTGGGGAGGGGACGGCCACCAGGTTTGGGGTGACCTGTGCTGCTGGGGGGTCACCGGGGGGTCACAGCGGCGCGGCTGGGGGTGACAAAGGGGACTCAGGCTGTGCCACCCCGAGGGGCCCTGAGCGCATTCCCAGGGAACGGGGGTGCCATGGAAACCAGCGGCTCCTGCGGAACAACGAACGGAGAGGAATCCCAAAATCCTGAAATCCCAAAATCCCGGCAGGGCTTGGGGCCAGAAAACTGAAACTGGGGTTTGGGGGGGCTCGGTGAGGGGGGAGGTACAGCCTGGGTGCCACT
Source organism: Serinus canaria (assembly GCF_022539315.1). Taxonomy (NCBI): domain Eukaryota; kingdom Metazoa; phylum Chordata; class Aves; order Passeriformes; family Fringillidae; genus Serinus; species Serinus canaria. Next base: position 523,446 of record NC_066314.1, on the reverse strand, counting down.
GGGACCCTCTGGTCACCTTCCATGGGGTTGGGGACACACAGGGTCCTCATTCTGGTCCCAAGGGTGCCTGGGTGCCACTGGGACCCTCTTGTCACCCTCCATGGGGATGGGGACATGCAGGACCATCCCCAGGGGTGTGTGGCAGCAGCCAGGTGCCACTGGGACCCTCTGCCACCTTCCATGGGGTTGGGGACACACAGGACCCCCAGCTTGTCCCCAGGGGGATGTGGCAGCACCTGGGCACCAGTGGGACCCTGTGCCCACCCTCCGTGGGGTTGGGGACACCCAGGGTCCCCCAGCAGCACCTGGGCACCAGCGGACCCCTGTGCCCACCCTCCGTGGGGTTGGGGACACCCAGGGTCCCCCAGCAGCACCTGGGCACCAGCAGGACCCTGTGCCCCCCCTCCGTGGGGTTGGGGACACCCAGGGTCCCCCAGCAGCACCTGGGCACCAGCGGGACCCTGTGCCCACCCTCCGTGGGGTTGGGGACACCCAGGTGACTCGGGCGGGTGCGGGGGCTCAGCCCGCAGTGTGGCAGCAGGGTCAGACCCCAAAGGGGGCCCAGGGCTGTCCCCTGTCCCCCCCGCGGAGCAGCCGCTCCCGATTCCCTGGCAGGAAGATTCCCCTAATCCCATAATTCCCAGAAGTAGGGCACGGCCGCGCCGAATCCGCGCAGATTTGGGGCAAAAGCGGCAGAAACGGAGCCGGGGCCGGGGCCGCGGCGGGAACGGGGCTGAGCGGGACCCCAAAGGCCGGCGGGACAGGGGAGCCCTGGGGCTGTGGGGTGACGGCTCCCGGGGGCTGGGGAGCGCAGCCTTTTGGGGTGCAGAGCCCTGGCGTGTAGGGGAACAGAAATTTTGGGGTTCAGAAGCCTTGGGGTGCCGAGCTATGGGATGTGGAGATGCAGAACCCTTTGGGGTTCAGAAGCCTTTGGGATTTCAGGGTTCCAAACTCCGGGGGGTTGGGGTGCAGAGCCCCGGGCTGCTGGGGAGCAGAAAGTTTTTGGTGTGCAGAACCTTTCGGGATATTGGGGTGCAGAGCCTGTTGGGTTATAGGGACCAGAGCCCCGGGATTTCGGGGTGCAGTTCCTGTTGGGTTATAGGGACCAGAGCCCCGGGATTTCGGGGTGCAGATCCTGTTGGGTTATAGGGACCAGAGCCCCGGGATTTTGGGGTGCAGATCCTGTTGGGTTATAGGGACCAGAGCCTGGGATATTGGAGAACAGAGCCCCGGGATTTTGGGGTGCAGATCCTGTTGGATTATAGGGACCAGAGCCTGGCTATTGGGGACCAGAGCCCCGGGATTTTGGGGTGCAGATCCTGTTGGGTTATAGGGCCAGAGCCTGGGCTATTGGGGAACAGAGCCCCGGGATTTTGGGGTGCAGAACCCCAGGACGTCAGGGAGCAGAACCCTGAGGTGTTGGGGTGCAGAGCCCTTTGGGGCACAGAGATCTGGTTTGTTGGGGAGCAGAGTCTTGGGGTGTCAGGGAGCAGAGCCTTTTGGGGTGCAGAGCCCAGGGGTGTTGAGGAGCAGAGTCCTGGATATTGGGGTGCAGATCCCAGGATGTCAGGGTGCAAAGCCCAGGATATTGAGGCAGAGATCCCAGGATGTCAGGGAGCAGGGCCCTTCGGGGTGCAGAGCCCAGGATGTTGGGGTGCAGAGCCTTACGGGGTGCAAACCCATCCCCCAACCCCACAGAATATCGGGGGCTGTCCCCCTGCAGGAAGAATCCCAGGACCCTCTGCTGTCCCCGGAGTCTTAGGGGGTCCTGTGGGCACACAGGGGGACAGGGACAGAGGGGCTGAGTCCTCCTGGGGTGGGGACCTCGGGGTCCCCTCCTGCACCCCTGGATCCCCCTCATTGGGAGAGAAATTCCTGCTCCTGGCTGGGGGAAATGGGGTGGGATGGGATGGGATGGGAACACTGCAGTGGGGTGGTCACAGTGGGATGGGGACACTGTGGTGGGGTGGAACCAGCAGTGAGAGCCCATCCAGTCCCACGATCTCCCCGATGGGACCCCTGGGGACCGGGCTGGGGCCAAAGGCAGCGCCCCTGCCATGGGTGCAGGGACACAGCGGCGGGGATAAGCAGCAGGAACAAGGACAGTGCCCGTCCCCACCTTGGGGACACTCCTGGGGCCGGCTGGCACCAAGGGACAGGAGTGGAGCCGAGGCTGGGGACAGGGCCAAGGAGTCTCACCCAGCCCCGCACACGCAGAGGGGATGGGGAAGGGCTGGAACCTGCAGGACCCCCCCCCCCCACGGCATCCCACTGACCCCAGTGCCACCACCCCGAGGGCGGATGGGCCGGAGGGGACCCCAAAGGGGCCCAGCGTCACCTGGCGGGGGCCACGGGGCCGGGAGGGCTGGGCAGGGGACACCGGCGGTGCCAGCGCTGCCAGGGCCGGGCTCCCCGGGGAGCGCTGCAGGCGGCGCAGGCCCCGGGCGGGTGGAATTTCCTCATCCCTGCCAGCCCCGCTCCCTGCGCACCGCCCGGGGGGAGGCTCCGAGCGCCGGGAGGGGACCCCACAGCGGCCCGGGAGGGATCCCCACGGCGGCCCGGGAGGGATCCCCACGGCGGCCCGGGAGGGATCCCCACGGCGGCCGGGAGGGGACCCCCACAGCGGCCCGGGAGGGACCCCCACGGCTGCCCGGGAGGGGACCCCACAGCGGCCCGGGAGGGACCCCCACGGCGGCCCGGGAGGGGACCCCCGCCTGCTCTCGGAGTCGGCTCTGACCCTGTGGTCACCCCAAATAGGGGACCGGGGGCTCCCGACTGGCACCTGGGGCTGCCACGGCCCGAGCGGGAGGTGGGAGCCATCCCAAGGCCCGGCTGCGTGCGCGCCTGGAATTCCCTCATCGAGCATTCCCACATGGAGGGAGCATTCCCACATCGGGCATTCATTCCCACATCGAGCGGGCATTCCCAGCCTATTCCCGCCTCTCCTCTCCGGCCAGGGGGTCCCACCCCACCGGCCACCCCAAGCCGGGCTGGGCACCCCCTGCCCGCGGCTCCTTAGGGAAGGCACAGCCGGGTTCGGGTTCGGGTTCGGGTTCGGGTTCTCCGTCACCATTCCCGGCCGATCTCGGCATGCCCGGGGGGACCCGAGCGCAGCCACAGCAGCCCCAGGGAGCGGCCCCGGGTTTGGGGATGGCTCCGGGCTCAGCTCCCGCTCCCCGGACTGGGCCCGGCTGCCCCAGCCGCTCGGGC
>NC_066314.1:490925-519736 GCF_022539315.1 Serinus canaria | reverse complement strand
GGCTCTGACCGGCGCTGCCCGGGATGGGGTGCGGGGTGCGGGGTTCGGGGTGCCCCGCTCTGACCGGCGCTGCCCGGGATGGGGTGCGGGGTGCGGGGTTCGGGGTGCCCCGCTCTGACCGGCGCTGCCCAGGGTGCCGTGGGCCGAGGCGCGGGCGAGGTTCTTCAGCCACGGCCCCAACAAGGTGGCCCTGGACGCCATCGAGCGCGCCGCCTTCTTCCTGACGCTGGACGAGGAGGAGCACGGCCAGGAGCCCACCCGGCCCGGCTGCATGGACGCCTACGCCAAGTCCCTGCTGCACGGCCGCTGCTACGACCGGTGCGTGAGCCAGAACAGCCCGGACCCCAAACCCTGCCCCCGGTACCCACAGACACCCACAGACACCCCAAACCCCCACCAGCCCAGTCCCTGCTGCATGGACACTGCTGTGACTGGTGAGCACCCCAAAAACACCCCCGGGACCACCCCCCATCATCCCCAGCCCCCCCAGACCCCATCACCCAAGTCCCTGCTGCCCTGCTGTGACCGATGAGCACCCCAAAACCCTGCTGGGACCCCAGACCTCCCCCCAGTACCCTCATCACCCCCATCCTACAATGCCAGACCCATTCCCAGACCCCCAACACCATCAGACCCCCACGCAGACCCCCAGCACCCCATCCCCGCTGCTCCCACCACCTGTGGGCACCCCAAAACCCCACAGATCCCCCAAACGCCCCCCCTGCCCCTTCAAACTCCCCACTCTCCCCTGCCATCTCCCAGATCTCCCCTTGCCCTCTCCCTCCCGGTACCCTCGGCCCCCCAGTGCCCCCCAGTGCCCCCCAAACCCCCCATGCCGCCCCCAGCTGGTTCGACAAGTCCTTCACGCTGGTGGTCTACAAGAACGGCAAGATCGGGGCCAACGCCGAGCACTCCTGGGCCGATGCCCCCATCATCGGGCACCTCTGGGAGGTACCAGGGCTCGGGGACACCCCCAATGGGGTGGGGACACCCCCAAGGGGTGGGGACACCCCCAGGGGGGCGGGGACACCCCTAGGGGGGCACCCCCTGCACCAGCAACCCCCCAGTGGGGCACCCCAGGGCTGGGGACCCCCTGATGGGGACTCTCAGTTGGGGACCCCGTGGGGTACCCCAGGAGCTGGGGACCCCTGGCAGGCACTCCCTGATGGGGACCCTCAGTTGGGGACCCCGTGGGGTACCCCAAGGGCTGGGGACCCTCAGCTGGGGACCCCTGCCAGACCCCCCAGGGCTGGGGACCCCTGTTTGGGGGTGGAGGGGGAGGAAGATGTGGGGGAGGGGTTCTGCTCGGGGCTATGGGGTGAGGGTCGGGATCCTGGGGAGCTGGGGGGCCCTGAGGGCTTGGAACTGGGGGGCTCAGGGAGTTGGGGTGATGGGAGGTCTGGGAGGCAGAGGGGCTTGAGGGGCTTGGGGAGGCTGGGGGTGGTCGGGGGGGATTGGGAGGTCATGGAATTGGGGGGCCGGGGGTTTGGGGGCCTGGGGGTTTTGGGGGGCTGGGGGTTTTGGGGGGCCGGGGGTTTGGGGGCCGGGGTTTTGGGGGGCTGGGGGGGCAGGGGTTTTGGGGGGCCGGGGTTTTGGGGGCCGGGGGGTGTTGCCCTCTCGTCAGTCCCCCCTGTCCCCCCAGTTCATGCTGGCCACGGACAAGTTCCAGCTGGGCTACACGGAGGGGGGGCACTGCAAGGGGGACCCCAGGTGGCAGCTGGCCCCCCCCCAGCGCCTGCAGTGGGACATCCCCCCCGAGGTGGGTGACAGGGTGGGCACGGGCGGGCACAAGGGCGGGGACAGCTACAGGTGAGGGTCAGGGCACAGGTGAATGCCGTGCCATGCCATGCCGTGTCCCCGGGGGGTGGCGGCCATCGAGGGGGCACTGCGGGTGGCTCAGGTGTGGGTACAGGTACAGGTGAGGGTGCGGTGCCGTGCCGTGCCGTGCCGTGCCGTGCCGTGCGGTGTCCCCAGCGGGTTGCGGCCATCAAGAGGCTGCTGCAGGTGGCTCAGGCGCAGGTTCAGGTGTGGGCACAGGTCCAGGTGAAGGCACAGGTGAGGGTGCGGTGCCATGCCGTGCCATGCTGTGCCATGCCGTGCCGTGCGGTGTCCCCAGGGGGTGGCGGCCATCGAGGCGTCGCTGAAGGTGGCACGGGCGCTGGCCGAGGACGTGGATTTCTGCTGCTTCCTCTTCTCCACCTTCGGCAAGGGGCTCATCAAGCGCTGCCGCACCGGCCCCGACGCCTTCATCCAGATCGCCCTGCAGCTGGCACACTTCCGCGTGAGGGACGGGAACGGGAGCCTGCGGTGGGATAACGGGATAACGGGGTGGGACAATGGGGTGGGGTGGGGTGGGGTGGGGTGGGGTGGGATGGGGTGGGATAATGGGATGGGATAATGGGATGGGATGGGATAATGGCATGGGATGGGATGGGGTGGGATAAGGGGATGGAATTGGATGGGATGGGGTGGGATGGGATGGATGGGGTTGGGATAATGGGATGGATGGGGTTGGGATAATGGGATGGGATGGGACCAGGGAAGGCTGGGATGTGTCCAGGGCCCTGGGCAGGGCTGTGGCCAGGACGAGGCGGGGTGTGACCAGCAGCAGGCAGCAGGACGAGCCAGGCCCATGCCATGTCCCCACGCCGCCATCCCCACAGGACAAGGGCTCCTTCTGCCTGACCTACGAGGCCTCCATGACGCGGCTGTTCCGCGAGGGCCGCACCGAGACCGTGCGCTCCTGCACCTCCGAGTCCACGGCCTTCGTGCGCAGCATGGCCGACAGCCAGCGCAGCGTGAGTGCCACCGGCACCCCGCCGGCACCGGGTCCTCCCCACCCTACTGCGGGTCCCCACCTCGGGATGGCCCCGTCCCTCCTGGGGGTCCCCACCTCGGGATGGTCCTGTCCCTCCTGGGGGTCCCCACCTCGGGATGTCCGTCCTCCTGGGAGTCCACCTCGGATGGTCCTGTCCCTCTGGAGTCCCCACTCGGGCTGTCCCGTCCCCTGGGGGTCCCCACTCGGGGCTGTCCTTCTCGGGAGTCCACCTCGGGGCTGTCCCGTCCCTCCTGCGGTCCCCACCCTGCGTCCCGTCCTCCTGGGGTCCCCACCTCGGGATGGTCCTGTCCTCCTGGAGTCCCCACCTCGGGGTGTCCCTGCCCCCTGGGAGTCCCCACCTCGGGGCTGTCCCTGTCCCTCCTGGGGTCCCCACCTCAGGGTGTCCCCGTCCCTCATGCGGGTCCCCACCTCGGGATGGTCCTGTCCCTCCTGGGGTCCCCACCTCGGGATGGTCCTGTCCCTCCTGCGGGTCCCCACCTCGGGATGGCCCCGTCCCTCCTGCGGGTCCCCACCTCGGGATGGCCCCGTCCCTCCTGGGGGTCCCCACCTCGGGATGGTCCTGTCCCTCCTGGGGGTCCCCACCTCGGGGCTGTCCCTGTCCCTCCTGGGGGTCCCCACCTCGTGGATGTCGCCATCCCTCGCAGAGGTTCCTGTCCCTCAGGGGGTGTTGGGTGCAGTTTGGGGTGCAGTTTGGGGTGCAGCCCCCCAGCCCCTCCCCAGCACTCAGAGGGGCAGCAGCAGCTGTTCGAGGCGCAGGTTTGGGGTACAGGTTTGGGATGCAGGTTTGGGTTCAGTTTGGGATGCAGGTTTGGGGTTCAGTTTGGAGTCCAGGCCCCCCCTGGACCCCCCAGCACTTGGAGGGGCAGTGTCTGTTCAAGGTGCAGATTTGGGGGCTGTGTCGGGGTTCAGGTTTGGGCTCAGTTTGGGGTGCAGGTTTGAGGTTCAGGTCCCCCAGCCCCTCCCCAGTGTTCAGTGGCAGTGACCAGCTGTTCAAGGTGCAGATCTGGGGGCTGTGCTGGGGTTTTGGGTTGGGCTGAGTTTGGGGTGCAGGTTTGGGGTGCAGGTTTGGGGTGCAGGTTTGGGGTGTCAGATTGGGGTGTCGGTAACGTGGGGCTGACTCCCGGGCCCCCAGCGCTCGGAGCGGCAGCAGCTGTTCAAGGCGGCGGCCGAGAAGCACCAGCAGCTCTGTCGCCTCGCCATGACCGGCGCGGGCATCGACCGCCACCTCTTCTGCCTCTACCTGGTGTCGCGGTACCTGGGCATGCAGAGCCCCTTCCTGGCCAAGGTCAGCGCGGGGGGGACACGGGACGGGGACACGGGACACGGGACGGGGACACGGGAGGACACGGGACAGGGACACGGGACAGGGACATGGCGGGGGAGGACACGGGACGGGGACACGGGACAGGGACACGGGACGGGGACACGGGACAGGGACATGGCGGGGGAGGACACGGGACGGGGACACGGGACAGGGACACGGGACGGGGACACGGGACGGGGACACGGGACAGGGACACGGCGGGGGGGGACACGGGACAGGGACACGGGACGGGGACATGGGACAGGGACACGAGGGGGCAGTGTGGGAGCAGTACACGAGGATGGCGCTGAGGGACACGAGGGGGACAGGCGGGGACAGAGGACATAGGTGGGAGCACGGGGAGAGCAGCACACTTGGCACTGAGGGACACGAGGGGACATGCGGGGGACAGGAAGGGACATGGGGGGGGCACATGTGGAGCCGCTGTGGGACACGGGCCAGGGGGCACGGAGGGGCACAGGGTGGCACCGGGAGGACATGGGGGACATGGCGAGCGGGCAGCACAGGGAGGGGCACGGGAGGGCACAGCGGGGCACAAGGAGGCACTGCCACCCACCCTGGTGTCCCTGCACGTGGAGTCCCACTCTGGGGTGCCCTGGGGCACAGCGGGGTGCCCCGAGGTGCAGCGAGTGGCCCCACAGGTGCTGTCGGAGCCCTGGCGCCTCTCCACCAGCCAGACCCCGCAGCAGCAGCTCAAGATGTTCGACTTTGAAAAATTCTCCGACCACGTCTCCAGCGGCGGCGGCTTCGGCCCCGTGAGATCCGGGGGGCACCGGGGGGCACCGGGAGGGCAGCGGGGGGCACCGGGAGGGGGGCAGCGGGGTGCGGGGGTGGCTGTGGGCTCTGTACTGCGTCCCCCACGTGGGTTTGGGCAGGAGGTGCCCCACACCGGGAGCCCCCAGCCCCCACACCCACCACTTGACCCGGGTGGCTTCAGCCCAACCCACAGCTCGGGTGTGTGGCCCAGGTGGGTCCCAGGTGCCCACAGGTGCCCCATGGCCCCTCGCCCCCCCCGCAGGTGGCAGACGATGGTTATGGGGTGTCCTACATCATCTCCGGGGAGAACCTCATCACCTTCCACGTGTCCAGCAAGTTCTCCAGCCCCGAGACGGTGAGGGGGGCGCGGGGGGTGGGTGGGCTCTCCCAGAGCTGCAGTCGCTGTCCGTGGGGTCACCTGTGGGGTCACCCGGGGGTCTGGGACAGACCCTGACCCTGGTCTTGACCCTGCTGCATCCAGTGCCCCCACTTCCTGTGGGACCCCCGCCCCACCCCAGCCCCCTCCTCTGGGACCCTCCCCACACCCCAGTCACCCCCACTGGGGTGCAGGCCATGTTGGGGGTCCCACAGCTCCGGGGGTGACCCAGGATGGGCATGGGGGGGTTCGGGTCTCACTTTGGGCATTCAGGTCCCACCCTGGGGGGGTCCGGGTGTCCCCCCGGGGGTCCGGGCGGGCTCTGAGGGGTGCTGCCCGCAGGACTCGCAGCGTTTCGGCCGCAACATCCGCCAGGCCATGCTGGACATCGCGGCACTCTTCGACAAACCCGCCCCCGAGGGCAAGAAGTGACCGGGGGGCCGCGGGGCTCCCGGGTTTGGGGGGGCCGGGGGTCGCTGCCCTGGACCTGCTCCCAATAAAGGCTCTTGGTGTGACCCCGCTGTGCCGCGGGGGGGGACCCCGGGGGCGCCCGTGGGGTGCAAGGGCTGGATCCAGGGAATGTCGGGGTGCACCCATGGGGTGCCAGGGCTGGATCCAGGGAATGTCGGGGTGCACCCAGGGGTGCCAGGGCTGGATCCATGGGGTGTCCTCAGGGGGGCCCGGTGCGCACTGGCCAGGGCCGGTGAAGGCATCCAAAGGGCCACCCCTGGGGCGGTGACCCCGGTGGTTCAAACCCAGCCCCATCCCAGCGATCCATGCCCATAGCCATGCCCGTGCTTTTCCCGGTGATCTGAGTCCATCCCCATCCCGGTGATCCGTGCCCATCTGGATGATCCATGCCTGTCCCAGAGATCTGCAGCCATTCCCGTGCCCATCCCCAGCCCCATGCCCATCCCCATATCCGAACCTGTACCCGTCCCCATCCTGGTGCTCCGCTCCCATCCCGGAGATCCCTGCCTGTCCCGGTGCTCCGCGCCCATCCCCGGATCCGCTCCCATCCCGCTGATCCCTGCCTGCCCTGTCCCGGTGCTCCGCGCCCATCCCCGGATCCGCTCCCATCCCGCTGATCCCTGCCTGCCCCGTCCCGGTGCTCCGCGCCCATCCCCGGATCCGCTCCCATCCCGCTGATCCCTGCCTGCCCCGTCCCGGTGCTCCGCTGCCGGCCCGGTGCCCATCCCCACCCCGGTGACGGGGGTGCGCAGCGGGGCACGGCGGCACGGACGGGCCCTGCGCAGAGCCCCTGGGCCGTGTCCGGCATGGGGGTCGCCGCGCCCCGGGTGGCACCGCGCTGGCACCGTCCCCGCCCTCCCTCCGCGCCGCCACCGCCCGCACCCGCCCGGTGCCGCCAGCCCGGAGCCACCGGCGGGCGAGGGGCCAGACCGGGCACGGGGACTGGGGACACCCCGGGAGAGGGGACAGAACGGGGATAGGGACCGAGGACAACCGTGGGAGAGGGGCCAGGGACCAGGGGCCACCCGTCAGAGGGGACAGAGCAGGCACAGGGACGGGGGACATCCCCTAGAGAAGGGTCAGGCAGGGAACAGGGACAGAGATCCCCCGGGAGAGGGGTCAGATCGGGAACAAGGACAAAGACCCCTCTGGGAGGGGGCCAGGCCGGGGACAGGGACCGCGCCCCGCGGGCATCCCCCTGCGTGGGGAGCGTCCCGTGGCGTCACTGTCACCCCCGGCACTGGGGCTGTGTCCTGCACCCCGACCCCATGTAAGGGTGCCATCCCGCTGTCGCCACGCTGGGGCTGTGTCCTCCCCGGAGCCCCCACGGCCGGGGGGCTCGGAGCTGGCACTGGACTGTCCTGGGAGCCGTGGGGAGCCCGGGGTCACGGCTGGGCGCTGGCTGGGCTGTGCTGGGACCCCGGACCGCGAGTGGCCGTCTGTGTCCCTTGGTCCATGTCCCTCAGTCTATCCCGAGGTCCGTGTCCCGAGGTCCGTGTCCCTCAGTCTGTCCCTCGCTCCCTGTCTCTCGGTCCCTGTCCCCCAGTCTGTCTCTCGGTCCGTGTCCCTCAGTCTGTCTCTCGCTCTGTGTCTCTCGGTCCGTGTCCTTCAGTCTGTCCCTCTGTCTGTCCCTCACTCCGTGTCCCTCGGTCAGTGTCCCTCAGTCTGTCTCTTGGTCCGTGTCCCTCGGTCCGTGTTCCCTCAGTCTGTCTCTCGGTCCGTGTCCCTCGGTCCGTGTCCCTCAGTCTGTCCCTCTGTCTATGTCCCTTGGCCCGTGTCCCTCTGTCTGTCTCTTGGTCCGTGTCCCTCAGTCTGGCCCTCTGTCTGTGTCCCTTGGTCCGTGTCCGCCGCAGCCGCGTCCGCTCCCCCTCCCTAATCAGATCCCTTATCAAATCCCTTATCAGATCCCCTATCAGACCCCTCATGTGACCGCACCCCAGCCCGGCACCCCCCTGTCCCCACTCGGGGCGGGGGGCACCCCCGGGGATGGCCCCTGTCCCCTCCCGTGTCCCCTCCCAGCTCCGTGCCCGTCTGGGGGGCTCACACAGAGCTGTGCCCCCGGCCCAGCCGGAGCCCCCGCGCCCGTGGGTGACCCCCACTCCCCCGAGGGCTGCCCCCTGAGCCCGCCAGGGACCCCCGGCTGCTGTCACGGTGACCCCAGCGACACCAGCGCCCCCCCCCCGCGGTGCCCCCAGCGCAGCCCGCTGCCCCGGGGGTCCCCGGCGCCCCAAGAGCGGGGGCAGCACCCGGGGGGCTCGGGGGCCCGGGACGGGTGTGCGCGGCCCGGGGGGGTGCCAGCGTCACCCGTGCCTTTGATGTGGTGCCAGCGGCTCCACGAGTGGGTGCTCCCGGCCCGGCCCCCCGCACCCCACCCCCGCTCGGGCCTATAAAGGGCTCGGGGTGTCCCGGTCCCGCTCAGCCGGGGCCCTGCCGGAGCTGCGAGGTGCCGGAGGCTGCGGGGGTCCTGGGGGTCCTGGGGAGGGTCCTGGGGGGGCTTGGGGTGCTGCGGGGAGGTGCTGGGGAGGGGTCCTGGTGGTGCCAGGGGGCTGGGGGTGCTGAAAAGGGGTCCTGGGGGGGTTGGGGGGGTCCTGGGGGGAGGTGCTGGGGGCACCGCGGGGGTCCTGGGGTGAATGTGCTGGGGGCGCTGGGGGAGGTGGTGGGGTGGGTGCTGGGGCAGGGATGGGGGCTGGGGTAGGGGTGGGTGCTGCAGGGGTGGGGGTTGCAGGGGTGGGTGCTGCAGCAGTGGGTGCTGCAGGGGTGGGTGCTGCAGGGGCGGGGGCTGCAGCGGTGGGGGCTGCAGCGGTGGGTGCTGGGGCAGCAGTGGGTGCCTGGCCGCCCCCTGCCCCTGCAGCCCCCCCCATTGCAGGAAGGCTGAGGATGGGTCCCGCCGCCTTCCTGGGGCTCTGCCTGCTGGGGTGCCTGGTGCTGCCGCCCTCCCTGCCGGGTGAGACCCCCCAAACTGCACCCTGAGACCCCAAACTATGCCCTGAGACCCCAAACTGCACCCTGAGACCCCAAACTACACCCTGAGACCCCAACTGCGCCCTGAGACCCCAAACTGCGCCCTGAGACTCCAAACTGTGCCCTGAGACCCCAAACTGTGCCCTGAGACTCCCCCTGCACCGATTCCCCAAACTGCACCCCCAGACGCCCCCTGCATCTCGAGACCCTGCTGCCCCCACCCTGAGACACCCCCACTGCACCCTAATCCTTCAAACTTCACCCTGAGACCCCCAAATTTCACAGATCGCCTCCCCACAAACATTCTGAGACCCCCAAAGTGCCCCCTGCCCACCCTCTGCTTCCCACCCCCATCCCTTTCCCCCAACTTCAGCCCCCCAAACAGGGCCGGAGGTGCCCTGACCCCCCCAAAAGCCGCCCCAGCTGGGCAGGGGGGGTCACGGTGACACTCCTGTCCACCCCCAGGGGCTCAGGCCACCAGGTGTCCCCGGGGGTGGCTGTCCTTCGAGGGACACTGCTATGGCTACTTCGGGCAGCAGCTGAGCTGGAGGAGGGCTGAGGTGGGTGCTGGGGGGCAATGGGGGTTTTGGGGGGTCCCCCAAAGCCCCAGCACCCCCCTGCACGTGGCTCTGTCCCCAGGCGTGGTGCCAGGCCACCCGCGGGGGCCACCTGGCGTCGTTGCACAGCCCCGAGGAGCACCGGGCGCTCGCCGCCTTCCTCGCCCGGCGGCCGCGGCGGGGAGAGGACGACGAGGAGGGGGAGAAGGAGCGGGAGCGGGAGAGGGAGAGGGAGAAGGAGGAGAACGTCTGGATCGGGCTGCACCGGCGGGTGCGTGGCCCGAGTGAGCTGTGCCTGTCTGTACCTGCCTGCCACACCCGATGTCCCATCCCGCTGTCCCCTGCCTGACCCCTGCCTGCAGCGCTACCTGTGCTACCTGCGCCCCAACCTGCCCCGAGCCCGCCCTGCCACACCTTTATGTCCCATCCCGGTGTCCTGACCCCTCCCTGCAGCGCTACCTGTCTGTCACCTGTCCCCTGTGCCCCCTGTCTCACCTGTGTGTCCCGCCCCGTCACAGCGCCAGGGCTGGCTCTGGGCTGACGGGTCCCCGCGGCACTACTGGGCCTGGGAGGGGGACGATGGCCCCAAGGGACATCCCTGCATCGCCCTGGAGGACTCGGCAGGTGAGGGAGCACTGGCAGCCAGGGCTGGGGACAACGGGCTGCGGACAGCCCTGTGTCAGACTCAAGGGAGCAGCTGGGGAGGGGGCACCTGGGGGCCCGGGGGGAGCAGGAGGTCCCTGGGTCTGGCCAGGGGACAATGGCCCTGGGCACAGCCCTGTGCCACGCTGGAGCTCAGCTGGTGAGGGGACCCAAGGGTTGGGGGGCAGGGGGAGCAGGGAGGGTCAGAGGGGGTCAGGGAGGGACAGGGGGGTCAGGAGGTGTCAGGGAGGAACTGGGGTCTCCGGAGGGCTCCGGGGCTGTCAGAGTGTCCCGCGTGTCCCCTGTGCCAGCCCAGGCTCGTGTCCCTGCAGGGTTCATGGCCTGGGAGGGCGAGGCCTGTGGGGAGCGCAAGCCCTTCATCTGCAAATACCCGGCCTAGGGGGGGCCACGGGCCCGCGGCCCCCACCCCTGTGCAGCCCCTGGGGCCTGACCCCCACCCTACATCCTGCCCCCAAATCCCCATCCCAGACCCCAATCCCTGCTCCCAACCCCGCCCCTGCTGTGCTGCCCCCCAAATCCCACCCCCCAAATCCCACCCCCCAATTCCACCTCCCGTCCCCCAAACTCCCATCCCAGATCCCAAACCCTTCTCCCAGCCCTGCCCCCACTGCCTTGCTCCCCAAATCCCACCTCCTGCCCCCAACACCTCACACCCCTGCCCCACAGGACCTCTGTCCCCAACCCCACACCCTGCACCCACCCCAAACCCTGCCCCCAACCCCCTCCTGCCCCTTTAACCTCCCCCCCAAACCCAGGGTCCCAAACCCCTGTCCTGCACGCCAATTCCCACCCCCCCACCCCCACTGCACCCCCAACCCCCGGACCACCCCCACCCCACACACACAGCCCCCCTACATGGAGACCCCCCAATAAAGTGACCGAAGCACCGGGATGTCCCCGTGTCCCTTTGCTATGTCTGCGCCCCACGGGTGACACCAACAGGGGACGGAGACCCTCAGCCCCGCGTGGCCCCTGAGCTCCCCATGGGGGGTGGATGGGGGGCACGACCGGAGGTGTCCCCAGGACAGAGGGGTCCCCAAAGGAAGGGGTGTCCCCAAGGCAGCCCCTGGGGTCTCAGCCAGTTTCTGTGTTCCCATGTCCCCCCGCATTTTCGTGTCCCTCTGTCCTCCTGTGTCCCCCACATTCCCCTGTCCCCACATCCCCTATGTCCCCCCTGTCCCCACATCCCCCTGTCACCCTCTCCCCGTGCCCCCATGCTCTTCCCATGTCCCCCATATGTCTCCATGTCCCCCATGTGTCATTCATATCCAAGTCTCCATGTTCCCCTGTCCCCCACTGTCCCCATGTCCCCTTCCATGTCCCCTCTTGTCCCCCTATCCTTGCGTTCCTGTGTCTCCATGTCCCTCCTGTCCTCTCCACGGGGTCCGGGGGGGATCATATATGGGGTTCTGGGGGGGTCAGATATAGGGTCAGAGGGGTGCATCCGTGGGGTGCATCCATGGGGGTGTATTTTTGGGGTGCATTCGTGGGGTGTATTTTTGGGGTGCATCCTTGGGGTGCATCCGTGGGGTGCATCCATGGGGTGTATTTTTGGGGTGCATCCATGGGGTGCCAGGGGTGTACCATGGTATTTTTGGGTGTCTCCATGGGACGTACCCATGGGGTGTATTTTTGGGGTGCATCCATGGCATGTAACCATTGGGATGTATGCATGGGGATGCTGGGGCTTAATCCATGGGGTGTATTTTTGGGGTGTACCCATTGCGATGTATCCATGGGGTGTATTTTTGAGGTGCATTTTTGGGGTGTACCCATTGCGATGTATCCATGGGGATGCCGGGGTTCATCCCCGGAGCTCCCGGGGTTCCATCCCCGGCGCTGTCGCTGTTGTCACCCCGGGGTGCTGAGCGCGGAGGGGGACAAAGCGCTGGAACCCCGCGGCCTTTGTGACACCACGGCCGCCACGCCGCCGCTGCCGGCGCCCGCGGCCCCGCAGAGTCACTTGTCACCACGGCGCCGCTGCCACCAACACGGCCATCACCGCATGCCGGCGCCGGTGCGCTCGCCCCGGGCAGCCGCGCTGGGGGTACCCACTTCTCCCCCCGAGGCCACCGGCTGGGCGGCCGAGGCTGAGACGGGGGCGGCACCAGCAGAACCCCTCATGCCAGACGACGGCTGGGTGGGCCCCTGGAGACCCCACCGGCCCCGGGGTCCCACCTCGGCCGTGTACCGGAACCCCGGGCCCAAGTATGGGATCTCCGGCGGCATGGGTGAGTGCGGGGCCGCGGGGCCCGCGGGGGACGGGAGCCGGGGGCGCCGAGTCCCACCGAGCCCCTGCCCGCCCCCAGGCCAAGACCAGCGCGACCCCTCCGGCCGCCGCGCCCCCGCCTACACCTTCGGGATGAGGCTGGAGGGCCCCGAGGAGCCGCGCTCCCCCGGCCCCCAGTACCTGGTGCCCGCCGACTGCACCGCCCGGGGCCGGGAGCGCGGCCCCGCCTTTACCATGAGCGGCCGTCCCCGCGAGCAGCGGGCCAGCGACACCCCCGGGCCAGGTGAGTAAGGGGCCGCAGCCCCGGCGGCGGGAGCCCCCCGCAACGCCCGCAGCTCACGGCGGCTGACCCCCGCTCGCCCCCTGCAGCGTACTATTCCCCGGAGCAGGCAACCAGGGTGACCCTGCCCTCGGCCCCCGCCTGCTCCGTGAGGTCCCGGATCCGCCCGGACAAACCCCAGCAGACGCCAGGTGAGAGAGAGGGGGGGGCGTGAGGGGACCCCCGCGTCCCCCGGGGCTGGGACCCCGTCATCTCCCTGGGGCTGGGCTGGGATCACCAACATCCCACATGGGCTGGGATCCCCATCATTCTCCCTGTGCTGGACTGGGCCGGGACCCCCCAATCTTCTCTGGGCTGGGACCCCCATCTCCTCCTCAGGCAGGGATCCCCCACCCCCCTGGGCCAGACTGGGCTCCCCGACATCTACCGGTTGGTCTGACCCGCCCAGCGCCCCGGGGCTGAGCCTTCCCTCCCAACCCGCGGGAGGGTGAAGCCCCGCGTCCCCCTGAGCCGTGTCCTCCCCCAGGCCCTGCCACCTACCAGCTGCCACCCGTGGTAGGCCCCCAATACACCATGACAGGGCGAGGCCGCAGCATCTTCGACGACAATAAAAAGGTGGGGGCTGGGAGGGCCAGGAGACTGGGGGATCAGATGCAAAGGGACTGGGGTGCCGGGGGCTGGGATCTGGGGTATCAGGGTCCCGGGGGGCTGGGGTACCAGGAGTGTGGGGTGCCAGGGGTCCGTGGGGTTGGGGTACCAAGGAGTATGGAGTGCCACGACTCCGGGAGGCTGGGGTTCCAAGCGTGTGGGGTGCAGGGGCTCCGGGTACCGAGGATGTGGGGTGGCCAAGGGGTGATGTCACCCGTCCCTCTCCCCGCAGACCCCAGGACCCAACAAGTACGGCGCCGTGGACACCAACTTGTACATGGCGCGGGCCCCCCGCTGCACCATAGTGGGGCGGACCCACTCCCGCCCGACCTCCAACACGCCCAGCCCCAGCGACTACTACCCCAAGCCGGTGAGCGGGGACGGGGACAAGGACAGGGCTGGGGGACAGGGACCCACAGCCCCTCACCTTCACATCGCCTCTGTCCTCCCGCAGGACCGGAAACAAGGACAGACCTTCGGTGTGCGCCACTCGGAATCTGTGGTCCCCGTGATGGACATGCAACTGTAGGAGAACGGGGACGCGGGTGACACTGGTAGCCTGTGACAAACACGAACTACAGCAGCACTCGCTCTCCCTCTGTCCCGCTGCGTCGCACGGGGGCCGGGGGCTCCCCTAAAGCCACAATTTGCCCTGGCAAGACCACGGAGAGGGACGCCATGGTGGGGTGGGACGTGCTAGGGGTGCGGGATGTGCTACCAACCCCCTCCCTGCTCCAGTTCCATCCCGTCCCACCCAGGACTTCGGGGTTTGGGGGGCTCTGGAGACACCGAACAGGGAGGGACGGGCATCAACGCAGCGCCTTGAGGACTCCCCCCACTCTGTGGGATGTGTGGGATGGGAGGGATCCCTGGCAGGGCATCATCTGCGGGTGCCCAGGGCGAATGAGGGACCAGGGGGCCACCCCTCGTGTCACCCTCCGTGCCACCCCCGTGTCACCCCCTGCCGCGGCCTCTCCCGTGCCCCGCTCGTTGCCCCGGGCTCAGAGTCCACGGCCGGAGCTGCCTCGCCGCCCGCGGGCAGCGGGCACCGGGCACGGGGCCAGGCCGGCACGGGGCCAGGCCGGGCAGCGGGCAGGTCCCGGCAGCGAAGGGGCAGGTGCGGCCCTGCGGGCTCGGGGTGGCGGCTCTGAGCAACCGGGGCGCGGCCCTGCGGGCTCAGGTGCCATCGGTGCCACTTCGGGGTGTGACCGCTGCCACACCGCGGTGCCGGCCGGCCCAGATCGCGGTGCCAGCTGTCCCAAACCGGGGTGCCAGCTGTCCGGGGCAGGGATGGACGCCCCGACCACCCCTCTCCCGACCCTGATCCGCAAGAAGCGGGACGGGGAGCGCCTGGAGGACGCCGAGATCCGGAGCTTCGTGCGCGGCGTCACCGAGGGCACCGCGCAGCAGGGACAGATCGGTGCGGGCGGGAGGGGCGCGGGGACACCCCGGGGGCGGGAGGGCAGCGGAGGGAGCGTGAGGGGGGACATGGCCGGGGATGCGCCAATGGGACGGGGACGCGGTGGGGAGCGCGGGCAGAGCCGGGGGGACATGGCCAGGGGAGTGACACGGCCACAGGGGACACCGGGGCAGGGGGCGGTCCCAGCAGTGGGAGGGACAGCAAGGGAAACCCCGGGATGTGCCGGGTGGTCCTGGGCAGGGGACATGGCTGGGGCACCACCCTGGGAGGACAAGAGAGGGACTGCAGGACAAGGCAGGGGGCCATGAACAGGGGACATAGCTGGAGGACGCCATGGGGAGGAGAGAGGGGGACCCCAGGACGCGGCGGAGGGCCACGGCCAGGGGATGGGTGAGGGTCCTGGGGAGGGCACTGAGGTGGCCCCGCGTATCCCCGGGTGCCATGCAGATGGCATCTGGCTGCAGGGCACGGGTCAGGTTGGGGACAGGGGAGGGGACCGGGGAGGTGACATGTGGCCGGCCGCTGTCACCCCAGGCGCCATGCTGATGGCCATCCGGCTGCGGGGCATGGACGCGAGTGAGACACTGGCCCTGACCCAGGCCATGGCCACCTCTGGCCGGACGCTGGCCTGGCCGCCTGCCTGGCACGGGCTGGTGGTGGACAAGCACTCGACCGGTGGCGTTGGGGACAAGGTCAGCCTGGCCCTGGCCCCTGCGCTGGCCGCCTGCGGCTGCAAGGTGAGAGGGATCCGGGGATGGGGCGGGGACGGGGGGAGGCCCCGAGCCCCTGTGCCCATCTGTGCCCCTCCCCAGGTGCCCATGATCAGCGGGCGCGGGCTGGGCCACACCGGGGGCACTCTGGACAAGCTGGAGGCCATTCCCGGATTCCGCGTCTCCCAGAGCCCCGAGGAGGTGACGGACGGGGGGTGACGGGTGAGGGACGGGGACACCACGGGCACCCTCACACCCTGTAGGAACCGCACTCGGGTGCACCGGGGCTCCAGAGGAGTGGGGGGTGACAGTGGGGCGATGAGGGGGTCCCGCTGGGGCACCCATGGGGTGTGGGGTGACAGTGGGGTGCCCAAAGGGTCCGAGGAGGGGGTGGATGCCACGGGGTGCTGATGGGGGTACAGGTGCCAATGGGTTGTGAGTTCTTACGGGGTCCCAAAAGGGTGCAGGAGATGGGGAGTGCCCTTGGGGTGCCCGTGGGTTGTGTGGGTGTCCATGGGCTGTCGACGGGGTGTCAGTGGGGTGCCACCGGTGCCCGCAGATGCAGCACATCCTGGCGCGGGTGGGCTGCTGCATCGTGGGGCAGAGCGCGGAGCTGGTGCCCGCGGACCGGGTGCTCTATGGGCTGCGCGACGTCACGGCCACCGTGGACAGCCTGCCCCTCATCACCGGTACGGGCACGCGGGACTCGGGGACACGCGGGGCGCGGGGAGGGGCGCAGGCGGTGACCCCCCCACCCCGCCGGGTCCAGCCTCCATCCTCAGCAAGAAGGCGGCGGAGCGGCTCTCGGCGCTGGTGCTCGATGTGAAGTTCGGGGGGGCAGCTCTGTACCCCACCCAGGAGAGCGCGCGGGAGCTGGCGCAGAGCCTGGTGAGACCTCGGGGACCCCCGGGACCCCTGCCCGGCTGCCCTGCCCGCTGTCCCCTCCAACTGTCCCTGTCCTCTCTGCCTGCCTGCTGTCCCGGGCCATTCCCGCTGTCCCTGCTCCTGTCCCTGTCTGCTGTTCCCGTCCTTGCTCCTGTTCCTGACCCTGCCCGCTGCCCCTGTCGCTGACCCTAGCTGTCCGTGTCCCCACGTCTCCCGTCCCCGCCCACACTCCCTGCCTGCTGTCCCTGTCCCTGTCTGTTCTCCTTCCCACTGCCCCTGCCTGCCCCTGTCCCTGTCCCCACGTGTCCCGGTCCCTGTCCATCCCAATCCCTGCCCGCTGTCCCTGTCCTTGTCCGCTCTCCCGGCCCGCTGTCCCCACCACCCCCGTGTCCCCGCGCAGGTGGAGGTGGGCGCCCACTTGGGCATCCGCACCGCGGCCCTGCTGACCCGCATGGAGCAGCCGCTGGGCCGCGCCGTGGGCAACGCGCTGGAGGTGCTGGAGGCGCTGGAGTGCCTGGAGGGGGGCGGCCCCCCCGACCTGCGACACCTGGTCACCGCCCTGGGTCCGTGGGGTGACACGGGGGGACAAGGGAGGGGGGCGGCCGCCCGACCTGCGACACCTGGTCACCGCCCTGGGTCCGTGGGGTGACACGGGGGGACACGGGGGGCCAGAGTCCGCGTGTCCCCACCTGGCCAGGGTCCCAGACACGGGTTCTGTGTCCAGTCCTAGCCCCCCAGTCCCAGGGTCCCCTCCTAAGCCCCCCATGGGGTCCCTGTCCCTCCCCCCTTGCCCTTGCCCTTCCTCCCTGTCCCGCAGGGCTGAGCAGGGGTGGGGGTGCAGAGGGGCAGTGGGGCAGCGTTGGGGGCTCCCCAGGAGGGAGGGTCCCTGTGGGGGTCCCAGCCCGTGTCCCCTTTGGGGTGCAGGCAGGGGGGGCTGTGGGGCCCTGTTTGGGGTGAGGGGTCCCAGCCCGTGTCCCCTTTGGGGTGCAGGCAGGGGGGGCTGTGGGGCCCTGTTTGGGGTGAGGGGTCCCAGCCCGTGTCCCCTTTGGGGTGCAGGCGGGGTGCTGCTGTGGCAGTGCGGGATGGCCGCGGGTGCGGAGCAGGGCCGTGAGCGCCTGGCCCAGGCTCTGGACGATGGCTCCGCCCTGGGCACCTTCGAGGCCATGCTGGGGGCTCAGGGGGTGCCCCCCGACACCGCCCGGTGCCTCTGTGCCGGGACCCCCGCCCAGCGCCGCCAGCTCCTGGGTGAGGCCAAGGTCCGCGAGGAGCTGCCCGCGCTGCAGGAAGGTCAGAGGGGACCCCACCCCAAATCCTGCACCCCAAACCCCCCACCCTCCCCTCACCCCGTGCCTCTCCGGGGGGGCGAGGATCCCCCCATTCCCACTGTCCCCATCCACATCCCCTCCTACCCTTCCCACCCCTTGCTCCTCCCTGGGATGCTCAAGACTACCCTGGATTATTCCCCCCTCCCTGAGAGTCCTCATCTGCACCCCCTGCCCCCCATCCTCTGTGCTTGGGGGTCCCCAAACGCCCATGCCCCACACCCTGCCCCTTGAGGCTCCCTGCTTCCCCATCCCGTGTTCTGGGGCTGTGACCTGTGCCCCCCGTCCCACATCCGCCCCTGGGAGATGCCATTATCATGGATGGGGTCCCCCTGTCATATCCATGCCACTCCCACTCCCCTCCCAGGCTGGGGGCTCTCCCCCGTGTCTCCCATGTCCCTGACACCCCCATATTGGGGATCCCCACAATGTCCCTGCTCTGCCAAGGCTGGGGGCTCCCCCCTCCCTGTCCCTGATCCCCCTGCCCCTCCCGACCTCCCTGTGTCCCCTTGCTCCTCCTGTGACTCCCAGGCTGGGGTTTACCCCCCGTGGCCCTGTCCCCCCTCCATGACCCTGTCCCCCGCCATGTCCTTGTCCCCCTCCATGACCCTGTCCCCCGCCATGTCCTTGTCCCCCCCATGTCCCTGTCCCCATGTCCCTGTCCCCGCATGTCCCTGTCCCCCCAGTCCTGTCCATGTCTCGTCCCCATGTCCCTGTCCCCCATGTCTCTGTCCCCCCCACATCCTGTCCCCATTCTCTGTCCCCCCCACGTCCCTGTCCCCGCCACGTCCCTGTCCCCTACCCATGTCCCTGCCCCCCTATGTTCCTGACCCCCCATGTCCCTGCCCCCTCCATGTCCCTGTCCCCGCTACGTCCCTGTCCCCATGTCTCTGCCCCCCCCCATGTCCCTGAACCCCCGACCCCCTTTCCCCCAGGCTGGGTACAGCAGGTGCGGGCACTGCCCCTGGCGCGGGTCCTGCACCGCCTGGGCGCGGGCCGGTCGCGGGCCGGGGACCCCGTGAACCCCCGCGTGGGCGCCGAGCTGCTGGTGGGCACCGGGCAGCACCTGCGGGCAGGTGAGGGGGACTCCCCAAAACCCCCATCACCCCCGTGTGCCCCACGGACATCCCCGCGTCCCCCTCCCTCAGACGACCCCGGCTGCGGGTGCACCCCACTTGGGGGGGATATCTGGGGGGATCAGAGCCCCCGGTGACCCCACCCTGTCCCCCTCCCTCAGGCGAGCCCGGCTGCGGGTGCACCCCACTTGGGGGGGATATCTGGGGTCTGGGGGGGATCAGAGCCCCCGGTGACCCCTCCGTGTCCCCCTCCCTCAGACGACCCCGGCTGCGGGTGCACCCCAGTTGGGGGGATATGGGGGGGATCAGAGCCCCCGGTGACCCCTCCGTGTCCCCCTCCCTCAGGGGAGTCCCGGGGTGCACCCCAGTTGGGGGGGATATCTGGGGGGGATCAGAGCCCCCCCCGGTGACCCCTCCGTGTCCCCCTCCCTCAGGCGAGCCCTGGCTGCGGGTGCACCATGAGGGGACCCTCTGCGCGGAGGGCCGGCGCGAGCTGCAGGACGCGCTGTGCCTCGGCCCGGAGCCCCCCCGGGACCCACCGCCGCTGGTGGCCGAGACCATCGTGCCCTCGGGAGCCCTCCCCGAGCCGTGCCGGGACTCACAATAAACCGCGACGATCGCGATGTCGGGGCCATGTCGCGATTCACCCCCTCACGATTCTGAGGGCTGCGGCGCGGGGCGGTGGCGCCCCCTAGTGGTGGAAAGGGGAGAGTGCACGAGGGCCTGGTCACGCCCTCACACTGGCCACGCCCCTCCCGTTTAACAACCTCCCGCCCACATTGTGCGCGCTCTCTATAGACCACGCCCCCTCCTGCCGTGGCCATGCCCCTTTTTGCTGTGGCCCCGCCCCCTCTCGGTATTTCCGGTTCCGGCGGCAGCGGCGCCGGTGCTCCGGGCGGGAGCGGCGGCGGACGGGGCGCGGGGGGACCGGGCAGAGCCAAAGGTCAGCGGGGACTGCACGCCGCGGGTGGAGGGCAGGGGGGAATGAGAGGTCAGGGGGCGTTTGAGGGGCAGAGCGCGGGTCCAGGAGTAGCAGGGTCAGGGATGAGGTGCCGAGGGCCGCAGGGTCAGCGGCGTTTGGGCTGGAGGGCGGCGGGTCCGAGGGCACGGCGGGGGCAAGGGGTATTTGGGGGTCACGGTTGGGGTCCAAGGGGGTCAGGCGTGGTGGAATGAGGGGTCAGAGAGCATTTGGGCTGGAGGGCGGGGGAGAAAGAGCAGCAGGGCAGGGGGTATTTGGGGGTAGGGGGAGTGACAGGGGTTGGGGTCCAAGGGCATCAGGAGGGGTGAAATGAGGGGTCAGAGAGCATTTGGGGCACAGGACTGAAATCAAAACCCACCCCGGGGAGGGGACACCGGGGCAGCTCCCGCCCCCTGACCCTCCTCTCGCCGCTCCCCGCAGCCCCAGCGATGCTGCGGTCCCTGCGCCCCATCCCGCAGCTGTACCACTCGCGGCTGTGCCCAGCCCCGTGCCACCCCCGGCGCCGCCTGGCCGTGCCCCCCGCCGCCCCGCGGCTCCCGCTGCGGCGGCGCCTGGCGGTGGTGGGCGCGGTGGCGGGCGCGGCGGCCGCGGGCTGGCTGTACCTGCGGCACCAGAAGGAGCGGCAGCAGCGCTCCCGCCGCCTCCAGCACCTCCGCCAGCTGGCGCTGGGCCAGGGCGACTTCCAGCTGCAGGACACGTCGGGGGCGGCGCGGAGCAAGGCGGATTTCCTGGGCCGCTGGGTGCTGCTGTACTTCGGCTTCACGCACTGCCCGGACGTGTGTCCCGAGGAGCTGGAGAAGCTGAGCCGCGCCGTGGAGCTGCTGGAGCGCGACCCGGCGCTGCCGCCGCTGCAGCCGCTCTTCGTCACCGTGGACCCCGAGCGCGACGACGCGGCGGCGCTGGCGCGGTACCTGCGGGACTTCCACCCGCGCCTGCTGGGGCTCACCGGCACCCCCGAGCAGGTGCGGGCCGCCGCCGCCGCCTTCCGCGTCTATGTCAGCGCCGGGCCCCGCGACGCCGACGGGGATTACGTGGTGGATCACTCGGTGCTCACGTTCCTCGTGGATCCCGACGGCATCTTCCGGGACTGCTACAGCCGCTCCCGCACGGCCGAGGAGGTGGCGCGGAGCGTCAGGGGACACATGGACGCCTACGAGCCGCTGCCCCCCGGGGGAGGGCAATAAACGGCCGTGAACCCCCCCCGAGTGGGGTCTGTCGTGATTTGGGGTGTGGGGGTGGCACATGGCGGGGGAGGGACAGCTGACAGCCTCCAGTGTCCCCCAGGTGTGTTCCATGGCGGGGACAGAGCCCTGACAGCCTGCAGGGGTGTCACATGGAGGACAGCGGACAGCCCTCAGTGTCCTGTGGGAGGGACAGCCCCGACAGAGCCCACACCCTGCAGGGGTGTCACATAGAGAGGGACATCTGACACCTCTAGTGTCCCCCGGGTGTGTTCTGTGGGAGAGAGAGCCCAGACCTTCTGAGGGCTGTCCCATGGCAGAGGTGGGACAGCAGACAGCCCCCAGGTGTGTCCTGTAGGAGGGACAAAGCCCATGCCCTGCAGGAGTGGCACATGGCAGGGAGGGGACAGCTGACAGCCCCCAGCGTGCCCAGGGATGTGGGATGAGGAAGGTTTTGAGTGGGCAGGTGGAGCGACCCCCAGGTGCATCCTGTGAAGGGGAGAATGTGGGTGGAGGGATCCCCACCAGGCCCCACTGCCCCCCAGCAGTGTCACATGGCAGGGAGGGACCCCTGCAGCCCCCCCAGCAGTGTCACATGGCAGGGAGGGACCCCTGCAGCCCCCCCCGTGTCCCGTGGGGCAGGGGGCTCTGCATAGGTGAGTGGAATGACCCCTTCCCAAAGGGAGACAAAAGCTGGGTGGGCAGAGGGACCTGCCAGCCCCTCCCACCCCCTGTAGCCCCCCAGGCCCCTCCCTATGGCTGAGGGTCCCTGTGCAAGTGACTGGAGGGACCCAGTCACCCCCAAGCCCCTCCCCACAATCGCTGTGCAGCTGAATCCTGTGACCCACCCAAGGGAAGAGGCCTCTCCTTAGCAAAGGAGGGGTTTATTGTGGGCCGGGGTCCCTCTGGGAGGGCAGCTGGAAGTGCTGGAACCTCTCGTGCGCCGGGCGGGTCGAGAGCAGCCGCAGCCGCGCCGTGTCCAGCGCCGCCTCCAGCCCCGGCTCCTGCGCCAGCTCCACCTCCCCGTCGTTGGCCTGGAGGGGGGACAAGGGTTGGCCGGGGGTCCTGGCACACCCAGCGACCCCCCAGGGAGCCCTCAAAGCCTTACCAGCTGCAGCGAGGCCAGCAGGTAGCGGCACACCTCGAACGGGGGCTGCCCGGCCACCAGGCTGGCCAGCGAGTGCCACTGGCCCACCTGCGCACAGCGCTCGGTCAGTGCCAGCCCGTAGGTTCGGACATTGAACAGGACACGGCTCTCCTGGGGGACAGCGAGGGGACAGTGAGGGTCAGGGAGTGCCACCAGTCAGTGCCAGCCCTTACCCACAGACATGGAATAGGACATGGGTCTTCTGGGGGACAGCGAGGGGACAGGGAATGTCACTGGTCAGTGCCAGCCCATAGGCTTGGACATTGAACAGATATGGGTCTCCTGGGGGACAGTGAGGGAGTGAGGGGACAAGGAGTAGTGCCACCTGTCAGTGCCAGCCCCTACCCACGGACATGGAAGGGGGCACAGGACTCCTGCAGGTATGAGGGGTCAGGGGTGGGCAGGGGGCTCAGGGGTAGAGAGAGAGGGGCAGGGGGTGCTCAGATGTGGGCAGGGGGCTCTGGGGTGGGTACAGGATGCTCAGGGATAGGCAAGGAAGGGCGGAGGGCTCAGAGTGGGTGGGTACTGAGTGTTCAGGTGTGAGCAGAGGGGCAGTGCCAGCCCCCTGCCCAGCCCAGGCAGTGCCCCCCAGGTCCCAGCCCAGCCCCGGTCCGTGCCTGCTCCTGCAGCAGCGGCTCCACGAGCTCCTCCCACTGCCGGATGCGCTGCGACAGCTCCGTCTCCTGCGCGAACTTCTGGGAGCTGGCCATGAACAGCTCCTGGGGACAGGGACAGCAATGGGGACACCCCCACACTCCTGGGGACACCCCCAAACCTCCTGGGGACACCTTGGCCATCTGGAGTCACCCCCAGGTCCCCACACCGGCACCTACCACGTTCCTGCGCACCAGCTCCTCATAGGCAGGTTCAGGGGGGTCTGTGGGAAAAGGGGTCACCAGAGTGGGGGGAACAGCACCCTGCCACTCCATGGGAGGGACAGGGGACAGAGTGGGGACAGACGGGACAGGGAATTGGGGACGGAAGGGTCAGCAGCTCACCCAGGTTTCCTTCCTCCAGCTCCTCCAGTGCCTCGGGCTCCATGTCCTCGTGCTCCACAAAATCATTGTCTGCCAGGATGGGAACACCCCTCAGTGTCCCCTGAGACCTCCTCAGTGTCCCTTGAGACCCCCCCCAGACCCCCAGGAGGGAAAGAAAGGCTCCCCAGGCTGGGGGGATTTGGGACTTTGGGTTCCAGCACCTGCCCCTTCATCGCTGTCAGCGCCGCGCTCCTGCTCCAGCTCTGGCTCCGGCTCCCTCAGCAGCTCCTGGGGGGAGGAACAGCCCTGAAGCCCTGAGCACCCCCAGAGCACCTCCAGAGCATGGCAAGGGAGTGCTGGAGGCCCCCCAACCTCCCAGTTTAGCCCACACCCCACTCACCCTCCGGCTCTGGAGCTTCCTGTGCGCAGCCAGCCGCTCCTTGAACTGCCGCCAGTACAGCACCTCCAGGTCTGCAGGGGTTGGGGACAGGGATTTGGGATGGCCCCTCTGCGCCCCCCCAAAGCAGAACCCCCCCCAGGCATCCCAGGCCCTTCTCCTCTGCAGGAGCTGGTGTCCATTCCCCCGGTTTTGGGGTGTCCTTCCCTCCCCACTGCAGGATCCAGTCCCTGGTGTCCATTCCCCCAGTTTGGGGGTGTCCTTCCCCTCCATGCCCTTCCCACTGCAGGATCCAGTCCCTGGTGTCCCCCAGGACAGGGAATGTGTCCCGTGTCCTGTGTCCCCTCACCTGCGAAGGTGGGGCCCTTCCTCCTGGTTTTCTGGCCCTCTGTGACGCGGTTGTCTGGGGGGAGCAGATCAGGAATAATCATTGAATGGAAATTCCATGGATTTTATCAAAGTTTGAAAAGCCCTCTGAGCCCATCAAGTCCCCCCCAGCACTGCCAAGGCCACCCCTGCCGTGTCCCCAAGTGCCACATGCACAGGGCTGTTAAATTCTTCTGTTAAAGATTTTTAAATCCTTTTGGATCCCAACCCCACAGGAATCACTCACAGGCTACAGAGAACCATCTTGTGAAATCCTGGAGCTTCCTCGGGCCCCTCCTCTTCCTCTTGCCTCCAACCACATCATCCAGGCCGTGTGGCACCAGGAAGGGCCTCCCTGCAGGTGACAATGGTGACACCGGGTGTGCGGCCACCACCAGGGGCTGGGAAGGGGAAGGGGCCCCTCTGGATGTCATGGGGCTGGAATGACCCAGCGTGGGGACAGGGACACTTGAGGATGTCCAGTGTGGCTGGGAGTGATCCGTTGTGGGGCTGGGAAGGACCTGCCATGGGGATGGGGACGTGGGGCTGGGAATGACCCTCCATGAGCTGGGAATGACCTGCCATGGGGATGGGGATGTGGGGCTGGGAAGGACCTTCCATGAGCTGGGAATGTCCCCCTGTGGGAGCAGGAATACCCCACTGTGGCACTGGGGACATTGAGGGACACATAGAAATGGCCCTCTGTGGGGCCAGGAATGACCCTCCCATGGGATTGGGAAGGACCCACCATGGAGCTGGGGATACTGAGGGATATGGGGCTGGGAATGACCTGCTGTGGGGCTGGGGACACTGAGGGACACGTGGCCAGGGATGCCCCACCTTAGGCCACGCTGTCCCTGCTCCCCTGGAGCTGCCCAGTTCCCCCAAAAATACCTTTCCTGAAGGGCTTCTCCTCAGAGTCTCCGAAGGGGTCGAGGCTCTGCCATGGATTGGGCTCCTCCTGGCACAGGGGTGAGGATGGGCAGGGGCTCTGGGGCACTCCAGGGGTCCCATCCTGCCCGGATTTGGGATCTCCCTGGCTCCAGGCCCCCCCTTACCTTGCTGAGGGCTTTGGGGTCCGGGCTGGGAGGTCTCTCCCGCAGCATGTACCCCCGGGGCCGGGGCGTGCTCTGGGGGACACGGAGAGGGAGAATGAGGGACAGGGGGGCAGGGAAGGGCTGGGATGGGGATCCAGGGGCTTGGGGAAGGAACAAGGGGCTCCAGGGATCCAGGGAAGGAACACAGGGCTCTGGGGAAGGAGTGAGGGGATCCAGGGAAGGAGCACAGGGAGCCCCCCAAGCCCCTGCCCCACACAGACCCTCTGAGCCACGATGTGTTCGTTAGGGACTGGGGTCACTTCCATGTCATCCCCCAGGGGGGCCTCAGGAACGTCATCATCGTCAGGTCCTGCAGCATCTGGAAGGGTTGGAATGGGCAGAGGCTGGAGAAGCTTCCGGGACCCCCCATTCCCACCCTGTCTGCCAAGGAATCTCCCCAGGAGTTTCTCCTGCCAGGGCCAACGGGCAGCAGAGTGCAGGAGCAGGGAACGCTGCAGTTGGTAGGGTTGGAAAATCCCTAAGAGCCCAAATCCAAGCGCTCCCAGCACTGCCAAGGCCACCACTGCCCATGTCCCCAAGTGCCACATCCACAGGGATGTTAAACCTCTCCAGGGACGGGGACCCCACCCCTGTGCCAGGGCTGCACAGCCCTTTCCAGGAGGAAATTCCCCAAAATCCCCCCTGAGGCTGTTCCCTCTCCTCCTGTCCCTGTTCCCTGGGAGCAGAGCCCAGTCCTGACTGTCCCCTCCTGTACGGGATGAATTCACCCCTCACCCTCCTCTCCAGCCTCCTGGACGGACAGAGGGACCCTGGGAGAGCCCTGGCAGGTGCCACCCCTCACCTGCCTCCTCGCAGAAGCTCAGTGCCCGCACCAGGGCCGTGCCAGCGCTCGGACGCTCCACGGGGCTGGATCCCGGAGCTGCTGCGGGGGCAGTGACAGGTGAGTCCGGGCAGTGACAGTGACAGTGGCACAGCCACCCCAGAGCCCCCAGTACCTGTGGCTGTGCCCAGGCGCTGCTCCTGCAGCGGGTGGGTGGGGGAGAGCCGGCCAGCTCCAGCAGGAAGGCACCGGAGGCGTGGGGGGTGGAGGTGTTCATGCGGAAATCCTTGCGGCTGGCCAGCACCTCGCCACGCCGGCTGCGGGGACACCGCCACGGCACTGTCCCCAGTGTCCCCTGGGCCGGCCCCTGGGCCAGCCCAGAGCACCCCGGCCCTCCCAGCAGCACCGGACTGGCTGGATGGCCCCCACATCCCGGGATCTTCCTGCTCCTTCACAGATCCCAGCAGGAATTGTGCGGGTGCTGAGGGACCCCGGCTGGAGCAGGGGAGGGGACACAGGGACAATCCCACCCAGGGACTGGAGCAGGGGAGGGGACACAGGACAATCCCACCCAGGGACTGGAGCAGGGGAGGGGACACAGGACAATCCCACCCAGGAGAGGGGACACGGAACAATCCTATCCAGGGACTGGAGCAGGGAACAATCCCACCAAGGAAGGGGACACGGGACAGTCCCACCAGGCACAGGAGCAGGGGAGGGGACACAGGACAATCCCATCCAGGAGAGGGGACATGGGACAATCCCGGGAGTGGCACCTCAGGAGGGGGTTTTCCTTCTTCTCCCCCTCTTCTGGGGGAACCAGGGACATCGGGGTCAGGGGAATGATGTTCACGGCCTGGGAAAAGATGGGGAGGTGGCAGAGAGCCTGAGAAAGGTGTCATTGTCCCCAAGGCCACCACCCTGGGTGGATGGCCCTGGGATTTAGTCAGGAAAATGGTGCCAAAGAAAGGAGGGAGAAAGGGAAGGATAAAAGGAGGAAAAGAAGGAAAAAGGAGAGAGAAAAGGAGGGATAAAGGAAGGGAAATAAGGAGGGGGAAGAGAAGGATAAAAGGAAGAAAAAGAGGAAAAAGGATAGAGGAAAGGGAGAGAGAAAAACAGGGAGAAAAAGTGGGAGAAAAGGAGGGGGAAAGGGAAGGATAAAAAGAGGGAATATAGGAAAAAAGAAAGGAGAAAAGGAGGAAAGAGGGATAAACAGAGGAGTAAAAGGAGGGAAAGGAGAAATAAAAGGAGGCGTAAAATGCAACTGGTTTCTCTTACGGCAGGCTGCTGATCCCTCCTCAGGTCCACGCTGGCCTGGCTGGTTTCTGGGATGTCATCCAGGGACAGGAACTGTAGGAAAGCCCCCCCAAGTGTCACCCCAGCTGGCAGAGGGACCCTCTGGAGCAGGACAGGGAGCACAGGGCCCACCTCACCTCCTCCTCCTTGTCCGTGAAGGTGGCGTCGGCATCGCGGCCGTTGGGGTCCAGGGAAGTGGGGAGCTTCTCCCTCCTAGGGAAAAACGGGCTCAGGATCCATGGAATGGTGGCAGAGGGTCCCTCCAGCCCTGCTGTTGCCCCTCCAGGTGGGAAAATCCCAAAAAAACCCACTGGGGTTTTCCCTCTTGTTCGTGTCAGTGTGAAAG
This sequence comes from Serinus canaria, assembly GCF_022539315.1. Classification (NCBI taxonomy): domain Eukaryota; kingdom Metazoa; phylum Chordata; class Aves; order Passeriformes; family Fringillidae; genus Serinus; species Serinus canaria. The sequence continues at coordinate 492,651 of NC_066314.1, read as the reverse complement.
TCCAAAGGAGCTGGCAGCACATTCCGAAGGGATTTTCCTTTTGGAAAAGGCTCCCTCAGGTTCCTTTGGACTCCTGAATCCCCATGAACCAGAAGGAAAACCATCCCTGGTTGTGTGTGTTATCCCCGTGATAGCATTCCCAAGCCTGGGATGCACCTCCCAGGGCAGGGATGGGAGTGGGGATGGCCCAGGATCAGGGCAGCACCAGGACAGACACAGGGCGGGGATTCTGCAGGACAATTCCCACTGGGAAGGGAAAATCCCACTCACTTTTTATTGGAGATGTAGTCCAGGGTCTGGCAGACCAGCATGTACAGGTATTCCACCTGGAAAACAGCACCTGGGGCTGGGAAGGGGGGAGCAGCTCCTGGGAAGGCCCCTCCATCCGAGGGACTCGCCCCAGGTCAGTTCCATGGGGTTTGGTGCTCTTTTCCCGTTTTTTCAGCCATTCCAGGGCCAGACTGGGGGAAATCCCTGGAATCTGGAGCAGCCTGGGACAGTGGAAGGTGTCCCTGCCCATGGTGGCACTGGATGGGCTTTGAGGTCCCCTGGTTTCCAGGGGGAAATCCCTGGAATCTGGAGCAGCCTGGGACAGTGGAGGGTGCACCGCCGCCTAGGTGGAAGGCAGGCAACTGGGAGTGTGCGTTGAGGTCCCTCCCACCCAACCCATGCCAGTGCTTTTGTGTCAAAAATCCTCCAATCCCACCAATTTTGTGACGAAATAGGATTTTACATCCCACCCTGGAGAACAGCAAGATTCCTGCTGTTCCCCGGGGCTGCCAACACCTCCAAAGGGATCAGATTCTGGAAGGACGAGCTGAAATTAACGATCAGCCAGGTGAAGCCCAGGGGAGTTGCGGGGTGACCCCAGGGACTGAGGTGGCTCAGGGGTCACAGAAGGGGCTGGGGCTGGGGCAGGGGGCAGCCCTGGGCTCACCTTCCTGCTGTAGATGCAGGCAGAGCCCTGGATCAGCAGCGCTGCCTCCATGAAGTTCATGGTGGTTCTGCCGTTGTCGAAGGAAACGCAGATCTGGTCCAGCTGCGAGGGGCAGGGTTGGGTTTGGGTTCAGCTCTTACAGCCCTGGGGCAACTGAGAGGGGCTTGGAAAGGTTTGATTCTGTTCTCAGTCTCAGTCAAGGGTGAGACATCAGGGATGTAAGACTCAACACTCTTCTACTAAAAGCTAGCTTATTTTCTTATAAATATTTTAAATATTTATATTAACACTATATTTATATTATGCTTATATCTATGTTATATCCATGTAAGTATTTGTAATTATATTATATTTATATAAGTATTTATATCCATATAAACTACTTGTAATTATATTTAGTAATTATATATAATTATAATTATATTATAATAACTATAATATAATTATAGATATTTCTATAAGTATTTATACTTATATTTATATAAGTATTTTCTTATAAATATACCTTACAAATATTTCTTTCACCCAATTAGCTTCTGCCCACACAATATTGCAGTTAACTCTAACACTAACCACTTATAATTCATCCTGTTAATCCTAATATTGCTGTTAACTCTAACACTACCCACTTATAATTCATCATGTTATTCCTAATACTGCTGTTAACTCTAACACTAACCACTTATAATTCATCCTGTTAACCCTAATACTGCTGTTAACTCTAACACTAACCACTTATAATTCATCATGTTAATCCTAATATTTGTTAACTCTAACACTAACCACTTA
>NC_066314.1:466922-490425 GCF_022539315.1 Serinus canaria | reverse complement strand
CCCCTCCCAGGGGGGCTGTCACCTCCCGGGGGGCTGTCACCTCCCACTGCTCCCCTGCCAGGGGGGTCTCTCCCCACGGGGATGGGTCTGGGGGTGTCAGACCCCCGGCTGATCCCCACCCCACTCCCTCTCTGCAGGTGGGACAGGTGTTCCTGTACTTCCAGTGGTGAGTCAGGCCCCCCGACCTCTGGGGCTTTTGGGGGGCTCAGGGCTGGGGAACCCTCCTGGGCCCCCAGGGCGGGGGTTCAGAGGGGTGGGGGGCACAGAGGGTCCTGGGGAGTGGGACAGGGGACACGGTGGGGTGGGGGGCTCTGTAGACCAGGGCAGGTGGCACTGGGGGCTCTGGGGACAAGGACAGGGCTGTGGGGGACTCTGGGGACCGGAGCATGTCAGGGCTGTGGGGGCTCAGCAGGACAGGGTCCCCAGCCCCACATACAGGGCGTGGCCGTGTCCCCAGCCCCACATACAGGAGGTGGCCGTGTCCCTAGTCCCACATACAGGGCGTGGCCGTGTCCCCAGCCCCACATACAGGGTGTGGCCGTGTCCCCAGCCCCACATACAGGGTGTAGCCGTGTCCCCAGCCCCCTGAGCAGGGTGGGGGTCTCAGCACTGTCCCCCCCCCCAGGGACAGCCTGCTGCTGGAGGCCGGGTTCCTGGCCGTGCTGGTGGCCCCCCTGCGCCTGCTGCGGCGGGGCTGTCCCACCTGGAGGCCCCACGACGCCGTCACCTTCTGGGCCGTGCGCTGGCTGCTCTTCCGCCTGATGTTCGCCTCGGGCGTGGTGAAACTCACCAGCCGCTGCCCCACCTGGTGGGGGCTCACAGGTGAGGGGGGCTCAGCTCTCGGGGAATCCTCCGCTTCCAGGGGCGTGAGCTCATCAGCTGCTGCCCCACATTTGGGGGGGGGGTCACAGGTGAGGGCTGCAGCTTTGGGGGTTCAGGTGTTTGGGGAGGGATGCAGGTTTGGGGGTTCACGTGTTTGGGGGCTCACAGGTGAGGGGGCCTCAGTTCTTGGGGGGAATCCTCCACTTTTAGGGGCATGAAGCTCATGAGCTGCTGCCCCACATGGGGGATCACAGGTAAGGGCTGCAGCTTTGGGGGTTCAGGTGTTTGGGATAGCTCACAGGTTTGGGGGTTCACGTGTTTGGGGGCTCACAGGTGAGGGCTGCAGCTTTGGGGGTTCAGGTGTTTGGGGAAGGATGCAGGTATGGGGTTTCAGGTGTTGGGGGGCTCACAGGTGAGAGGGCTCAGTTCTTGAAGCTCATGAGCTGCTGCCCCACATTGGGGGGGGTCACAGGTGAGGGGTGCAGCTTTGAGGGTTCAGGTGTTAGTGAGGGGTCCAGGTTTGGGGGTTCAGGTGTTGGTGAGGGGTGCAGGTTTGAGGGTTCAGGTGTTAGTGAGGGGTCCAGGTTTGGGGGTTCAGGTGTTGGTGAGGGGTGCAGGTTTGGGGGTTCAGGTGTTTGGGGAGGGATGCAGGTTTGGGGGTTCAGGTATTGGTGAGGGGTGCAGCTCTGAGGGTTCAGGTGTTATTGAGGGGTGAAGGTTTGGGGGTTCAGGTATTGGTGAGGAGTGCAGGTTTGGGGGTTCAGGTGTTATTGAGGGGTGAAGGTTTGGGGGTTCAGGTATTGGTGAGGAGTGCAGGTTTGGGGGTTCAGGTATTGGTGAGGGTGCAGCTCTGAGGGTTCAGGTGTTTTGGAGGGCTCACAAGTTTGGGGTTTCAGGTGTTGGGGCTCTCACAGGTGAGGGGGGCTCTGAGGGGCTCAGCACTTGGGGGAAATCCTCCAGTTTTAGGGGTTGTGAAGCTCATGAGCTGCTGCCCCACATGGGGGATCACAGGTGAGGGCTGCAGGTTTGGGGGTTCAGCTGTTGGTGAGGGTGTGAAGCTTTGGGGGTTCAGTTGCTAGCCTGGAATTCCAGTGAATTTTTGGGAATTAGATTGTGGAAAGGCCCCCCTGCCCCCTCGGTTCTGAGGTACTGTTTAGTTTGGATTTTTCTGCAAGGAGGCTTTTCCCTGTTTAGCACTGATTCTATTCCATGGTAGGGAAAATCTGCATTAGCCTGGAATTCCAGGGAATTGTTGGGAAGCAGGTTGTGGAAAGCCCCCCCAAAGCCCCCTGTGTGCCCAGCCCCAAGGTAGCACTTAATTCTGAATTCCAGTTCTGGAATTCCCAGAATTGCTTGCACTCTGCAATGGGAAAAACTGGCACTAACCCCGAATTAGGTTCAATTTTTAATGATCAGATTATGGAAAGCCTCCTTGGGCTCCCCTGTATCCCCCAGCCCCAAGGTACCCCTCAGTTTGGGAACATTTTTGTGCCAGGAAAGTTTTCCCTCATTAGCACTGGTTGTACTCTGCAGTGAGGAACTTCACCCCAGAACTGGGGTGAATTTTTGGGAAGGAAATTATGGAAAGCCCCCCTGGACCCCCCTGTGTCCCCCAACCCTGAGGAACCCCTTAATCTGGAAACATTTTTGCACTGGGAAGCTTTTCCCTGATCAGCCTTGGAAAAACTGGCATTAACCCCAGATTAGGTTCAATGTTTAATGAATAGATTATGGAAAGCCCCCCTGTGTCCCCCAACCCTGAGGAACCCCTTAATCTGGAAACATTTTTGCCTCAGGAAGCTTTAGCATTGCTCATACTCTGCAACGTGGGGAAAACCACAGAGCTGGGGTGATGTTTGGGAAGGAGATTGTGGAATGCCCCCCTGGACCCCCCTGTGTCCCCCAACCCCGAGGTACCCCTCGATTTGGAAACATTTTTGCCCCGGGAAGCTTTTCCCTGATCAGCCCTGGCTGTGCTCTGGGATGGGTAAACCAGGCTCAGCCCATTCTGGGGTGAATTCCTGGGGTTTGTGCTGTGCCCCCCAGCTCTGACGTACCACTACGAGAGCCAGTGCATCCCCACGCCGGGCGCGTGGCTGGCACACCAGCTGCCCGTGTGGTTCCAGAAGCTCAGCGTGGTGGCCACCTACGTCATCGAGGTGGCCGTGCCCGTGCTCTTCTTCGCGCCCCTGCGCCGCCTGCGCCTCTTCGCCTTCTACTGCCAGGTGGGCTGGGCATCCTGCACCGCTGGGGTGGGCTGGGCTGGGCACCCTGCACCTCAGGGGTGGGCTGGGGTGGGCACCCTGCACCTCAGGGGTGGGCTGGGATGGGCACCCTGCACCTCAGGGGTGGGCTGGGCATCCTGCCTCGGGCTGGGCACCCTGCACCTCAGGGGTGGGCTGGGTGGCACCTGCACCTCAGGGGTGGGCTGGGCACCTGCACCTCAGGGGTGGGCTGGGGTGGGCACCCTGCACCTCAGGGGTGGGCTGGGCACCCTGCACCTCGGGGTGGGCTGGGCTGGGCACCCTGCACCTCAGGGCTGGGCTGGGGTGGGCACCCTGCACCTCAGGGGTGGGCTGGGCATCCTGCCTTGGGCTGGGCACCCTGCACCTCAGGGGTGGGCTGGGCATCCTGCCTTGGGCTGGGCATCCTGCACCTCAGGGGTGGGCTGGGCATCCTGCCTGGGCTGGGCACCCTGCACCTCAGGGGTGGGCTGGGATGGGCACCCTGCACCTCAGGGCTGGGCTGGGCATCCTGCCTTGGGCTGGGCTGGGCATCCTGCCTTGGGCTGGGCACCCTGCACCTCAGGGTGGGCTGGGCTGGGCACCCTGCACCTCAGGGGTGGGCTGGGCACCCTGCACCTCAGGGGTGGGCTGGGGTGGGCACCCTGCACCTCAGGGCTGGGCTGGGCATCCTGCCTTGGGCTGGGCACCCTGCACCTCAGGGGTGGGCTGGGCATCCTGCCTCGGGCTGGGCACCCTGCACCTCAGGGTGGGCTGGGCATCCTGCCTCGGGCTGGGCACCCTGCACCTCAGGGGTGGGCTGGGCATCCTGCCTCGGGCTGGGCATCCTGCACTTCAGGGGTGGGCTGGGGTGGGCACCCTGCACCTCAGGGAGTGGGCTGGGGTGGGCATGTTGCACTTCAGAGGTGGGCTGGGTGGGCACCCTGCACCTCAGGGGTGGGCTGGGGTGGGCATCTTGCACTTCAGAGGTGGGCTGGGCTGGGCACCCTGCACCTCGGGGGTGGGCTGGGGTGGGCACCCTGCACCTCGGGGGTGGGCTGGGGTGGGCATCCTGCATCTCAGGGGGCTCCTGCCTCAGGGGTGGGCTGGGCTGGGCATCCTGCACCTTGGGGGTGGGCTGGGGCTGGGTGGTCATTCTGCACTTCAGGGGGCTCTTGCCTCGGGGGTGGGCTGGGGTGGGCATCCTGCACCTCAGAGAGTGGGCTGGGGTGGGCATCCTGCACTTCAGGGGGCTCCTGCCTTGGGGCTGGGGTGGGCACCCTGCACCTCAGAGGACTCCTGCCTTGGGGGTGGGCTGGGCTGGCTCGTCCCTGCGGGCACTGGGAGAGGAGATGGCCACACTGGAGGTGCTGGTCGGGATGTGCCCAGTGCCCTCTGTCCCCCTGGCTCTGTGACACTCCCAAACCCATCCTGTCCCTCCCCAGGTCCTGCTGCAGGTCCTCATCATCCTCACGGGCAACTACAACTTCTTCAACGCGCTGACCATCGTGCTGTCCTTCTCCCTGCTGGACGAGGAGCACGTGGGGCTCTGGCTGGGCCGGCCCCGCAGGAGGCACGGCAGCGGTGAGACCCCAGCCCACACTGGGTGGGGACAGGGGCATGGGGGCTGTGCCCGGGGGGACCCCAGGGGTGTGGGGCACAGCTGTGAAATCAGGGAATGATGGGGTGGGAAGGGGCCTTAAATCCCATCCCATTCCAGTGCCCACAGGTGGGAGCAGCTCCCACTGACCTGGGGTGCTCCAAGGCCATCCAGCCTGGCCAGAGGGCAGGCATGATGGGATCTTGGGAATTAGGGATACCTGGCTGGGCTGGAACTGCCAGAGCAGCTGGGGCTGCCCCTGCATCCCTGGCAGTGCCCAAGGCCAGGCTGGACACTGGGGCTGGAGCAGCCTGGGACAGTGGGAGGTGTCCCTGCCATGGCAGGGGTGGCACTGGAGGGGCTCTGGGGTCCCTTCCCACCCCAACGATTCCCAGATTCCCTGGATCTTCCCTGATGTTGGGGCTGGAGCTCCAGTGGGTCAGAGCCAGGGGGAGGAGGAGGAAGTTTCACTTCCCTCTGAAATCAGGGAATTAAGGAAGGATAAATGACCTGTGTGACCATCCTTCCTGGCATTGCTGTCACCCCACAAGGGGCTCCCACCCTTTGGAATTCTGTATCCCAGTGAGGTTCTGCTGCTCCTGGGCCTTTCCCTCCCCCTTCCCTATCCCTGCACCACTGGAATCAATGGGACCCCCAGCATCCCCGGTTTGGGGGGTCCTTTCCAGGCTGGGCAGGGGACAGGTGACACCGTGGGCAGGGCCCTGTGCCCGTGGGTGACCCCAGGGCTGTGATGGGGGGTCCCAGGCAGGCTCTGAGCCCCTCTGTGCCCCAGGCTGGCCCCCCAGCCTGGGCTCTGTGCTGGGCACGCTGCTGGAGCTCAGCACCTACGGGCTCCTGCTCTGCTGGACCGTGCGCTACTTCGGCCTGGAGCTGGACTGGGACAGGAGACTGCTGGACTCCAAAGTGGGTACGTGCCAGAGGGCACGGCCTGCGTGCCCCTCCCATGGCACCGGGGCCTGGCCTGGCCCAGGCTGGCCCTGACCCCCCTGTGCCCCCTGCAGCCTTCACCTACCACGAGTTCACCACGTGGCTGCGCACGGTGACACTGCCGCTCGTGGGGGTGGCCTTCCTGTCCCTGTCCTGGGAGATCCTCGTGGCCATGTACCGGTGGGTGTGGGGGACACCAGGGGCCCCCGAGGGTGTGGGGGGACACCGGGGTGCCCTCGGGGGCGTGGGGGGACACTGGGGTGCCCTCGGGGGCGTGGGGGGCACCAGGGTCTCTCCAGGGGTATGGGTGAAATCAGGGTGCCCTTAAGGGTGAAGGGGACACCAGGGTGCCCCCGGGGGTGAGGGGAACACCAGGGTGCCCCTGAGGGGGTGGGGGACACCAGGGTGCCCCGGGGGGTGTGGAGGACACCAGGGTGCCCCTGGGGGTGAGGGGGACACCAGGGTGTCCCTGGGGGTGAGGGGGACACCAGGGTGCCCCTGAGGGGGTGGGAGACACCAGGGTGCCCCCAGGGGCAGAGGGGATAGCAGGGTGCCCCTGAGGGTGTGGGGCACACCAGGGTGCCCGTGGAGGACACAGGGTGCTCCAGGGGCATGGGGGTGCAGCAGGGTGTCCCCAGGGCTGTGAGTGAAACCACGGTGCCCCCAGGGGTGTGGGTAAAATCCAGGTGCTCCCAGGGGCATGGGGGACACTGGGGTGACACCCTGGGAGTGGGAAGGGGTGACCCTGCTCTGGGATTTGAGCAGTCAGACACAGCGTGGGGGGTTTTAACCCCCAAACCGGGGGGGCTGAGCCTCTTTGCCCCCATAACCCCCCAGTTGTGTGCCCCCAGATGTGCCTGCGTCCGGGGATGCTTCTGGAAGCTCTGGGCCACCCTGCAGTGGGCCATCATGGCCACGGCCACCGTGGGCCTGTTCGCCGTTAGCCTGGTGAGGCCTGGGGGCCACGGGGCTCTTGGGGACCCCCAAACCCCCCCAGGCCGTGACAGAGCCCCCCTGCCCCCCCAGGTGCCCTTCACCTACATCGAGCACGAGTCCAACGGGAAGCTGTGGCCCGGGATCCACCAGATGTTCGGGGCCGTGGAGCGCTTCCAGGTGGTCAATTCCTACGGGCTCTTCCGCAGGATGACCGGCGTGGGCGGCCGGCCCGAGGTCATCCTGGAGGGCAGCTACGACGGGCACAGCTGGACCGTGAGTCTGGGCTGGGCACGGGAATGGGCACAGCTGGACACAGAGTCTGGGCTGGGCACGGGAATGGGCACAGCTGGACCGTGAGTCTGGGCTGGGCACGGGAGGGGGCACGGCTGGACCGTGAATCTGGGCTGGGCACAGCTGGACCGTGAGTCTGGGCTGGGCACGGGAATGGGCACAGCTGGACACAGAGTCTGGGCTGGGCACGGGAATGGGCACAGCTGGACACTGAGTCTTGGCTGGGCACGGGAGGGGGCACGGCTGGACCGTGAGTCTGGGCTGGGCACGGGAGGGGGCACAGCTGGACACAGAGTCTGGGCTGGGCACGGGAATGGGCACAGAGTCTTGGCTGGCCATGGCTGGGCACAGCTGGATAGGCTCTGTTCATGGCACAGGAGTGGGCACAGCTGGACACAGAGCCTGGGCTGGGCACAGCTGGACACTGAGCCAAGGGTGGGGACACAGAGTCGGGGTTGGGAAGGGGGTCTGAGCTCATGGAGGCCCAAGGCCCAGTTTTTCCTGCCAAGGAGTTGCCCCTGGAGCTCCTCCTGCCAGGCCCAAGGGGCAGCAGAGGGCAGGAGCAGGGAATGGTGCAGTTGGTCTGGTTGGGAACATGGAGATCATGGAGTCCAACCGTCCCCAGCACTGCCAGGGCCACCACTGCCCATGTCCCCGCGTGCCACATCCACACAGCTTTGAAATCCCTCTGGGGGTTGGGGACTCCAGCCTGTGCCAGGCCTGGGGAGCCCTTTCCAGGAGGAATTTTCCCAATATCCAGCCTAAACCTTCCCTGCTGCAACTCGAGGCCATTTCCTCTCATCCTGTCCCTCGCTGGGATTAGAGCCACCCTGGGTCCTTTCCTTGGGGCTGTGGTGACCCTGGGCAGGACCAGGCCCTTGGTTGGATCAGGTTCTGGAGGTGTCCCTTTTACAGAATCCCAGGATTTTGGGTGGGAATGGCCTTTTCCTGGGCTTGAGGTGACTCAAGGCCCTTGGTTGGATTGGGTTCTGGAGGTGTCCCTTATACAGAATCCCAGGATTTTGGGTGGGAATGTCCTTTTCCTGGGCTTGAGGTGACTCAAGGCACTGGTGGATCAGGTTCTGGAGGTGTCCCTTTTACAGAATCCCAGGATTTTGGGTGGGAATGTCCTTTTCCTGGGCTTGAGGTGACTCAAGGCCCTTGGTTGGATTGGTTCTGGAGATGTCCCTTTTACAGAATCCCAGGATTTTGGGTGGGAATGTCCTTTTCCTGGGGCTTTACCATGGATAGGACTATGCCTTTGATTGGATTGGGTTCTGAAGGTGCCCTTGCCACAGAATCCTGGGATTTTGGGTGGAAAGGTGTTTTCCTGGGGTTGAGGTGACCCCGAGCAGGATAAGACACATGGTTGGGTCAGCTGTGGTTGCTGCAGTCCCTGTCACAGATCCCAGGATTTTGGGTGGGAGTGTCCTTTTTCTGAGGCTGTGGTGACCCTGGGCAGGACCAGGCCCTTGGTTGGATCGGGTTCTGGAGGTGTCTCTTTACAGAATCCCAGGATTTTGGGTGGGAATGTCCTTTTCCTCGGCTTGAGGTGACTCAAGGCCCTTGGTTGGATCGGGTTCTGGAGATGTCCCTTTTACAGAATCCCAGGATTTTGGGTGGGAAGGTGTTTTCTTGAGGCTGAGGTAACTCCAGCCACTTGGTTGGATCAGGTGCTGAGATGTCCTTCCCCAGAATCCCAGGATTTTGGGTAGGAATGTCCTTGTCCTGGGCTGAGGTGACTCCGGGCCCCGGGTGGGGCTGGGTGCAGGAGGTGTCTCTTTACAGAATCCCAGGATTTTGGGTGGGAATGTCCTTGTCCTGGGGCTGAGGTGACTCCGGGCCCCGGGTGGGGCTGGGTGCCAGAGGTGTCTCTTTACAGAATCCCAGGATTTTGGGTGGGAATGTCCTTGTCCTGGGCTGAGGTGACTCCGGGCCCCGGGTGGGGCTGGGTTCCAAAGGTGTCTCTTTACAGAATCCCAGGATTTGGGTGGGAATGTCCTTGTCCTGGGGCTGAGGTGACTCCGGGCCCTGGGTGGGGCTGGGTGCCGGAGGTGTCTCTTTCCAGAATCCCAGGATTTTGGGTGGGAATGTCCTTGTCCTGAGCTGAGGTGACTCGGGGCCCCGGGTGGGGCTGGGTTCCAAAGGTGTCCTACCCCAGAATCCCAGGATTTTGGGTAGGAATGTCCTTGTCCTGGGCTGAGGTGACTCCGGGCCCCGGGTGGGGCTGGGTGCAGGAGGTGTCTCTTTCCAGAATCCCAGGATTTTGGGTGGGAATGTCCTTGTCCTGGGCTGAGGTGACTCCGGGCCCCGGGTGGAGCTGGGTGCCGTAGGTGTCTCTTTACAGAATCCCAGGATTTTGGGTGGGAATGTCCTTGTCCTGGGCTGAGGTGACTCCGGGCCCCGGGTGGGGCTGGGTGCCGGAGGTGTGCCCGTCCCGTTGCCACGGCAGCCGTTCCCTCCGCAGGAGATCGAGTTCATGTACAAGCCCGGGAACGTGAGCGTGGCTCCGGCCGTGGTGGCCCCGCACCAGCCCCGCCTGGACTGGCAGCTCTGGTTCGCCGCCCTCGGGCCCCACCAGAGCAGCCCCTGGTTCAGCGCCCTGGTGCTGCGCCTGCTGCAGGGACAGCCCGACGGTCAGACACGGGGACACCGCGGGGGACACGACAGGGCTGGGGGGCTCTGGGGACAGGGGACATGGAGGGTGGGCACAGGGGTAACGGGGGCTGGGGGGCTCTGGAAACGGGACATGGGGGCTGGAGGCTCTGGGGACAGGGGACATGGAGGGTGGGGACAGGGGTAATGGGGGCTGGGGGGACAGGAGACACAGGGGCTGGGGACAGGGGACATGGGGCTGGGCTCTAGGGATAGGGGACATGGAGGGTGGGGACAGGGGTCATGGGGCTGGGGACTCTGGGGACAGGGGACACAGAGTGCTGGGGCTCTGGGGGCAGGGCAGGCGGGCTGGGGACACAGGGGGCTGGGGGCTCTGGGGATCCAGGGTATGGTGGGACCTCCCCAGCATCAGTGCCACCGTGGTTTTGGGGTGTCCCTGGATGGATTTGGGGTGTCCCCACGGCTTTGGAGGTGTCCTTGTTTGGGTTTGGGGTGTTCCTGCAGCCCTGGGGGTGTCCCTGGGTGTGTTTGGGTGTCCCTGTTAAGGTTTGGGTGTTGTGTTTGGCTGTGTTGGGGCTGTCCCCGGGTGTGTTTGGGTGTCCCTGGGTGTGTTTGGGGCTGTGCCAGGGCTGTCCCCCCGTGCCAGGGCTGTCCCTGGCTGTGTTGGGGCTGTCCCCGGGTGTGTTTGGGGCTGTTCCCGGCTGTGCCAGGTCTGTCCCCCCGTGCCAGGGCTGTCCCCGGGGTGTGTTGGGGCTGTCCCTGGCTGTGTTGGGGCTGTCCCCGGGTGTGTTTGGGGCTGTGCCAGGGCTGTCCCCCCGTGCCGGGGCTGTCCCAGCCCTGACCCCTGTCCCGCAGTGATCCGCCTGGTGCAGACGGACGAGTCCCGGTACCCGTTCCACGCCCGCCCGCCCACCTTCCTGCGGGCCCAGCTCTACAAGTACTGGTTCACATCCCCCAGCGAGGGCAGGTGAGCGGGGAGGGGCCCCTGCAGCCCCCAGCCCAACCTCGGGGGGGTTTGGGGTCACCTGAGCCCCCTGTGTCCCCAGCCCGGGCCCGGCGCCGTGGTGGCGGCGGCAGCACGTGCAGGAGTTCTTCCCGGCCGTGTCCCTGGGAGACCCCACGCTGGAGTCCCTGCTCAGCCAGCACGGCCTCAAGGTGGGCACGGGGTGACCCCTCCCTGGGCCCTGACCCCCGTCCTTCAGCACCCCTGACCCCCTGCCATGATCCTGACCCCCCTTCCCTTGCCCCCAGCTCTCTCCCTGACCCTGTTCCACTGCTCATGACCCTCTCTTCCTTCACCTTGCTCCCCTTCCCTCACCTTTGATCCCCAAGCCCCCATCCCAGCCCCCTTCCCTGACCCACTTTGTTGGCCCCCTGACCCTCTCCCCCCACCCTGACCCCTATTTTGGCCCCTGATCCCCCCTTCCCTCACTCCTGAGCCCCCATCCCTCCCTCTCCCTTGTCCCCGGACCCCTTCCCTGTCCCTTGTTCCCCCGACTCCCTCTTCCTGACCCCACCTCCCCCTCCCTGACCCCCTTCACTTGCCCCATTCCCTCACCCTGATCCCCTTTATCAGTCCCTGATCCCCCCTTCCCTTTCCCCTGACCCTCTTCCCTCCCTCTCCCTGTCTCCTGACCCCATTCCCACACCAGGATCCCCTTTTTCAGCCCCTAGCCCTTTTCCCTCACATCCAATGCCTTTCCCCCATCAACCCCATTTTTTCTCCAAGACAATCCCCCTGACCCCTTTCCCCAGGACAATCCCCCTGACCCCATTTCCCCCCAGGACAATTCCCCTGACCCCATTTCCCCCCAGGACAATCCCCCTGACCCCATTTCCCCCGAGGACAATCCCCCTGACCCCATTTCCCCCCAGGACAATCCCCCTGACCCCATTTCCCCCAGGACAATCCCCCTGACCCCATTTCCCCCGAGGACAATCCCCCTGACCCCATTTCCCTGAGGACAATCCCCCTGACCCCATTTCCCCCCAGGACAATCCCCCTGACCCCTTTCCCCCAGTACAAGCCCCCTGACCCCATTTTCCCCAGCACAATCCCCCTGACCCCTTTCCCCCAGCAAAAGCCCCCTGACCCCATTTCCCCCCCAGTACAAGCCCCCTGACCCCATTTTCCCCAGCACAATCCCCCTGACCCCTTTCCCCCAGGACAATCCCCCTGACCCCATTTCCCCCAGCACAATCCCCCTGACCCCATTTTCCCCATCACAATCCCCCAACCCCATTTCCCCCCAGGACAATCCCCCTGACCCCTTTCCCTCCATCACAAGCCCCCTGACCCCATTTCCCCCCAGGACAAGCCCCTGACCCCATTTTCCCCCAGGACAAGCCCCCTGACCCCATTTTCCCCCAGGACAAGCCCCCTGACCCCATTTTCCCCAGTACAATCCCCCTGACCCCATTTCCCCCAGGACAATCCCCCTGACCCCTTTCCCCCATCACAAGCCCCCTGACCCCATTTCCCCCAGGACAAGCCCCCTGACCCCATTTCCCCCCAGGACAAGCCCCCTGACCCCATTTCCCCCCAGGACAAGCCCCCTCTGCGCCGCCGAGCTGACGCCGTGCTGCCGCGGCTGCTGGGCTCCGTGCGCCGCCTGTGCCAGCCCTTCTCGGGCCCCGCCCTGCTCTGGTCCCTCTACCTGGTGGCCGCCACCGCGGGGCTGCTGCGGGCCCTGGCCCGGCGGGCCCGGGGGGGGCCGCCCCCCGCCCGCCACAAAGGGCCCCGGGAGCGGGGGGAGCGCAACGGGGCACGGGGCACCGAGGGGGCGCGGGGCACCGAGGGGGCGCGGGGCACCGAGGGGGCACGGCCCGAGGGCCGGCACGGCAACAAGAGGAAGAAGTAGCCCCCGCAGCCCCCCCAAAAACGGGGGGCAGGGAGGGAGTCCCCGGGTGGGGGGGCAGCGCTTGTTGGACCCCGGCCCGGGGGTGCCCGTGTGCCAGTGCCTTCAGCACGGTGTGGCCATGCGGGGTGGGGACACAGCCAGGGCTTGGGGACACCTCCCCCTGCTACCTGGGGACCCCTTGGGGACACCTCCCCAGTGTCCAGGCACTCCTGGGGACCTCTCCCTGCTACCTGAGCACCCCTCCCTAGGGTTCGGGGGCTGCTTGGGGACATGTCCCAGTCTCTGGGGACCCTGCCCCAGTGCCCAGGAACCCCTTGGGGACCCAGCCCCAATGTCGGGGGACCCTCCCCATTGCCCAGGGACCCCTCCAGGCCCCACGGTGGGGGTCTCAGCACAGGTCAGGGGCTCAGAGCGGGTGGGGGCTCTGTGCCCACGGGCTGGAGCAGTTTGGGCAGTGCCAGCCCTCCGGTTACCTTGCCCAGCCCTTCAGGTCACTTTGGGGTTCCCCCCCAGCACTTTGGGGTGCTCCCCCCCGTGGGCTCTGCCCATCCCATGGTTCCCCCCTGCCCGGCTCAGCCTGAGCCCAGAGGTTTCCTATAATTTTCTAATTAAAGCCTTTGACATTCCAGCCCCGCAGCTCTCCTGGGTATGGGGGGTCCTGCCCGGGGCAGGGGGACTGGCACGGGGCTGCGACAGGAGCAGGTTTATTGTAGAGCCCCAGGACGGGGCCCGGGGTGCTGCGGGGGGCCCGGCGGGGTTCGGGGGGCCCGGCAGGGTTCGGGGTCCCCCCGCGGGGTGCAGGGTCACCAGCAGAGCTGCCCCGGGCAGTATTTGTCGATGAGGCCCTGGTAGTAAGTGCGGAGCTGCTGCACGTCGGGCAGCTCCTCCTGCTTGGTGTACAGGTCGAACTTGCTGCGGGGCAGACAGGGGGTCAGGGCGGGGGGCTGCACCCCCCAGAGCCGCGGGGGGCCCGGCCGAGCCCCCAGCCCCCCCCCGGGCACGCACTTGAGCTCTCGGAGCCAGGGCAGCATGCGGCGATCCTCCTCCGAGCACAGGTGCCCGTAGTCGCCGTGGGCGTGCCAGGGGTAGAAGGAGTGGAAGCGAATCATGTAGAAGGCCTGGCATGGAGAGGGGGATGGGACACGGGTTTAGGGTGCTCCCCCCGCACCCCCAAACCTCCCGGGGGTCCCTGAGCCCCCCTGGGCTGAGCTCACCTCCTTGGGCAGGGCGAAGTTGTTGAACTTCATCACTTGGTACATGTACTCTGAAAAGGAAGGGGGGGTGTGGGGAGGGGCTGGACCCCCACCGGGGGGGACGCCGAGGGGTGCAGAGCCCCCCCAGAGGCACAGAGCCCCCCAGGAGCTGCAGCCCCTGCCCCACACCAAGGGCTACAGTCCTTGCAAAGGGGGCAGGGGGGTCAGCACAGCCCCGGGGGGCTCCAGGGCCCCATTTGGGGTGGGGGGCCCGCCCTGCCCTCACGAGGGAACCCCCCCCGGCGCCCCAAACTCACCATCGTGGCCCCAGGACATGAGGACGTTGTCCAGGCCACAGCCGGGCTGGTACATCCCGTACTCGGTGCTGGGGAAGGGGTGGGGGCTGAGGGGCTGGACCCCCCCTGCAGCCCGGCCGGGCCGGGGGTGCAGCCCCCGCCCCCCAAACCCCCCCGGGGGTCCGGCTCACCTGTACCGGGGGTCTTTGGTGTCGGGGTTGTCGTGGAAGGTGGAGTCCCCGTAGACCACCGACTTCTGCACCTTGCAGCCCACCGGGAAGGTGTCCCCGACCACGGCCCACTGCCGGGGGACACCGGGGTCACAACACCCCCCGAGGGTCCCCCGGCCGCGGGGGGACCCCCCCGATCCCCCTCCCCACCGTGCCGCTCACCTGGGGCTCCCCGAACAGCACCAGCACCTTGCCCAGGTCGTGCAGGAGCCCCACGAGGTGGAACCAGTCTGGGGGCGAGCAGGGCCGTGTCACCCCGGGGCCGGGGACCCGCGGGGGACAGGGCGGGCAGGGCGGGCTCCGGCCCTACCTTTGTCGGGGTGCGCCCGGCGGATCCCCTCGGCCGTCTGGAAGGCGTGGAAGGAGTTGGGGAAATCCACGTCGGGGTCCGACTCGTCCACGAGCTGGTCCAGCAGCTCCAGCGCTTCCATCACGCTCATCTTCCGCAGCGAGCAGGAGCCGTACTGGGCGCTCTGGGGACAGGCGACACGTGGGGACAGCGCCGTCCCCTCCCCGGGGGTCTGGTGCCCCTCGGTGCCCCCAGACGGGCTGGGATGGGGCAGCGGGGCTGGGTGTGGGGTGCGGGGGGAGGGCTGGCACACCCCCGCTGGGGTGACACCGGGGGACACGGGGTGACACCGGGGGACACCGGGTGGCCCGGGGTAGTTCGCACCTTCCTGCGGACGAACTCCACGGTCTGGTGGGTGTGCATGAGCAGGTAGGTGTTGTACACGCGGTCGATCAGCTTCCCCTCCTGCGGGGCAGCACCGGGGGCTGGGGGGGCTCCGGGGCTCCCCCCGTGTCCCCCCACCCAGCCCGGCTGCCAAAGCCCCCCGGGCTGCTCCTGCCAGCGGGGCGGGACTCCCAGCGCCGCTCTGGGGGCAGCCAGACCCCCGGGACCCCCGGGCCCGCCCGGTTGGGACCCCCGCCCGCCCCGGGACCCCCCACTCACGGTGTAGTTGCGGAGCTCGGTCTTGGCCTTGCCGGGTTTGGGCTCCTCGGAGGAGTCGGGGCCCTGCGGGGGACGGGGGCTCAGCGGGACCCGCGTGGGCACCGCGGGACGGGGACAGGGGACAGGGACAAGGACAGAAGCCGCTCAGGGGTCCCATCCTGCCCCCAGCCCGGGCACTGCGGGAGGGGGACAGGGACAGACGGGACCAGGGGTCCGGTCCGGTCCTGTCCTGCTCCTCTGGCCCAGGCTCTGCGGGACAGGGACACGGCACAGGGACAGGAGGTTGGGGACAGGGGGACACTGGCACCAAGGAGAGACCTGGTCGTGTGGGATCACACCGTCACAGGGGGTCACAGTGTCACCCACCAATGCATGGGGTCACACAGTGTCACACACTATCACACAATGCCACACTTTGTCACACACTATCACACAATGTCACACTTTGTCACACGGTGTCACACACTATCACACACTGTCACACAATGCCACACTTGGTCACACAGTGTCACACACTGTCACACTTTGTCACACACTATCACACAATGTCACACTTTGTCACACGGTGTCACACGGTGTCACATGCTGTCACAGATCACCACACACTGTCCCCCCCGGGGCACAGACGGACCTGGCGGTGCCATCCCCGACCCCTGGGGGGTCCAGCCCCGGCTGTCCCTAGGTGGGGGCAGCAGTCCGGGAGTTCCCGCTGGGGACAATGTGCAGGTCCCGGCTGAGCCCCACGGGTGCTGTGGGACACCCCTCGGGCTGGCCCTGTCCCCCCAACCCTGCCCGGGGTGGGGAGCAGCTCGGGGGCCTCGGGACCCCCGACCTGCAGGGGATCCCCCAGGCTGGGACCCTTTGGGGTGGGGTGGCACCCCCCAGCAGGGACGACATCGCCAAGGGGTCTCCTCTGCCCCCGGGTTTGGGGTGGCCCGGGTGTGTCTGTCCCCCCCAGGTGTGTCTGCCCCCCCGGTGCAGCCCCCCGCACCACTCACCTCCTGCAGGCTGCTCATGCTGGGTCTGGGGGCTCCCGGGCTGCGGGGTGGCTGCTGCACCCCCGCTTTTATGGCGGGGGGTGGCGCGGGGGGCCCGCCCGGCCCCGCGGGGACAATCGGTGACCAATTAACCCGCCCCGGTTAATGTTTGACCCCGAGCCCTCCTGGGGGGCTGCGGCTCCCGGAGGGGGCTGGGGGACCCCCGGGCCGGGCACCCCCAGCGCCGGTGACCCCCGGGTGGGGCCGCGGGATGACCCCGCAGGGACACGGGGAGCGGAACCGGCCCTGGGGACGGGGGGCACAGCGGGGACACGGGGATGGCACTGCCCCGGGGGGGAACGGGGACAGCGCGATGGCACGGGTGTGACGGGCACGACCCGCGCTGGCACGGGCTGACAGGGCACGGGTGAGCACGGGCACTTGTGGGCACGGCCGGGCATGGGCACGTGTGGGCACAGGCACGGACACACGTGTGTGTGTGTCCCCACTGTCCCCACATCTGTCCCCACAGCCATGTGAACACAGCCTCCGCCTGTCACCCCCTGCCCCTGAGGGACCCAGTGCCTGTCCCTGGACACGGCTGCCCTCACCCACCCCGTCCCCATGGGATCACCGTGCCCCATCCCTGCCCCGTCCCCATGGGATCACCGTGCCCCATCCCTGCCCCATCCCCATGGGATCACCCTGCCCCATCCCGGCCCGTCCCCATGGGATCACCGTGCCCCATCCCTGTCCCATCCCTTCCCGTCCCAATGGGATCACCACAGTCCATCCCTGCCCCGTCCCCATGGGATCACCGTGCCCCATCCCTGTCCGTCCCCATGGGATCACCGTGCCCCATCCCTGCCCCATCCCCATGGGATCACCGTGCCCCATCCCTGTCCGTCCCTATGGGATCACCGTGCCCCATCCCTGCCCGTCCCCATGGGATCACCACGCTCCATCCCGGCTCCTCCTCCTCACACGTTTTGTTTATTCCACGCAAACCAGGATTCCCGGGAAGCGGCGACCTGGGCCAGGGTGGGTCGGGCACCCACCGGGCTCAGCGGGGGCACCCAGGGGAGGGGACAAAGGCCTGGGGACCCCATGTGCCCTTCAGGTCCCCCAGTGTCCCTCAGCAGCTCCACGGGGTGTGGGAAGTCCTGGGACACCCGTGGGGTGGACAGGGCTCCTGGTGGCATCCATGGGATCCCACCCCAGAACGTCCTGGGACACCCAGGGGACACTTGAGACATTCCTGGGACATCCTGTGCTGAAACTGGGACACCCAGGGGATGGACACCGAGGGGCAGCTCCGTCCGTGTGGCAGCCGGGGACATCCTGTCCCTGAACCTGCCGGGACACCCAGGTCCTCTGGGGAATGGGGGTGGGGAGCTCCCGGGAGGATTGGGGTGTTCCCAGGAATGGGGGTGTTCCCAGGAATGGGGGTGTTCTGGGAATGGGGTGTTCCTGGGAAGAGGGCGTTCACAGGAATAGAGTGTTCCTGGGAAGGGGGTGTTCCCAGCAATGGGGTGCTCTGGGAATGGGGTGCCCCTTGGAATGGGGGTGCCCCGGGAATGGAGTGCTCTGGCAATGGGGGTGCCTCTTGGAATGGAGTCCTCTGGCAATGGGGGTGCCCCGGGAATGGAGTGCTCTGGCAATGGGGGTGCCTCTTGGAATGGAGTGCTCTGGGAATGGGGGTGCCCCGGGAATGGGGGTGCTCTGGCAATGGGGGTGCCCTGGGAGGACAGGGCGGTTCTGGAGGAAATGGGGCTGCTGCTCTTGGGGGGCTGCTCAAGCTGCTCTCAGGAGGGGGGGTGGCACAGTGACCTGGGGTCACACATCCCTGTCCCACCGGGCCGTGGGGTGACAGCTCTGGGGGGTGACAGCCGGGGTGAAAGGGATGTCACACGTGTCCCCTCATGTCCGTGGGCCACCAGCCCATGGGGGCGCCCACTAAGCCTGTGGGGACACGACGGGGGGTGTCCCCGAGGGTGCAGCAGGGGACAGGTCTGGGACAGGCAGCAGTGGGGCACGAGGCCCCAACCTTTCCACGGCCCCCCACATTTGGGGACATCTCCCTACGGCCAGCTCCTGCCGGGCTGTGGGTGACACAGGCTGGGACAAGGTGCCAGGGGAGGGGACAATGTTCACGCTGAGGAGGGCAGGGCCCCCCCAGCACCCAGGAAGGTGCCAGCCCCAGGTGGGACCCCCACGTGGGGAAGGTGCTGGGGGCTCCCCCAGCCCGGAGCGGGGTCCCTGTGCCCTGTCCTTGCCGGGCCCCCACCCCCAGTGTCACCGTGGGGAAGGACTGGGGCGCTGGGGGTGCCCTGGGGGGGCTCCGGGGGTGCCACGGCGGGCACGGGAGCGCTGAGTCAGCAGGAGCGCGGCCGGAGGGCCTTGCACAAGGTGCCGGTGCTGCTGCGGTCAGCGGGATTCCCGCTGGCCCTTGGACCCGCCCCGCACAGCCTGCCCACTGCCAGCCACCATGGGTCACCACGGGCCACCACCGGCCACCAGGGGCCACTCTGAGCCACCAAGAGTCACTACGGGCCAGCGCCGGTCACCGTGAGTCGCTCTGGGCCACCGCCAGTCCCTGTGGGCCACCGCCGGCCACCACGACCCCTCTGGGTCATCACGGGCCACCAGCAGTCCCCAGGGCGCCGCTGCAGCTCCTGTCCGTCCCTGGCCACCCCGGGGCTCCATCAGGGGCTCGCGGTGCCCGGAGCCCCCCGGGGCGGCGGCGGCGGCGCGGAGGAGCCCGCGGCGGTGCTTGGGGGGTCCCGCGGGGTGGGGGCGCGCCCCCCCCTCAGCCGTAGCTGTGGGGGCTGTTGGGGTTCATGGGGGACGAGTCGCGGCGGCCCGACTGTCCCCGCAGCTGCCACAGGCGGTGGCTCAGGTTCTGCACCTGGCAGGTGCCCAGCACGCAGCCCACCCGCATCAGGTGTGCCCCGACGTGCCGGCGGTCCCGGCCGGGCCGGGGGTCCCGCCGGGGGTCCCGCCGCAGGATGAGGCGCCGGACGTGCCACGGGGGGGACCGCGGGGCGGGCGGGCGGTGCCGGAGGGCGGCCCACGGGCCGTGCCGGGAAACCGGAGCTCGGTGTCGCAGGGTCCCGACGGGCTGCGGGGCTGGGGGGTCTCCGGGGAGAGCGGGAATCCGCTCTGGGGGGCTCCGCGCCGGGGAGGGCCTGCGGGAGAGAAGAGACACGGTCAGGGGGACACAGCTGCGGCTCCCGGGCACGGGGGTGGCACCGCGACAGCAGCGGGGAGGCACCGGGCACCTCTGAGCCCAGAGCCAGCGCTGAGCGCGGGGCTTCCGGAGGAGGGGGGGCGGTGGGGAGGAGGAGGAGGAGGAGGAGGAGGAGGAGGAGGAGGAGGAGGAGGAGGAAGCCGCCGCTACCTGCAGGCACACACGTACCCCGAGCACACGGACACGTGTTCCGCGCACACGACACCTCCGGGCACCCGCTGGTCCCGCCGGAGCCCCCCCGGCTCCCCCCGCTCCGCCCACCCCGTTCCCACGGCCTCTGCCCCGGCACCCACGTGCCCCGGCTGTGGCACCCACGCCCGCGCCCCGGGCACCCGCGGGGGGGTCCGGCCTCCGGCACCCCCACGGTGCCACAGAGCGCCCCCGTGCCTCAGTGTCCCCGGGACACCTTTTCCCCAGGGGACCCTTCCTCACTTCCAAGGAACTTGGAGTTTTTGGTCCAATTCTCAGTCCCGTCCTTCTCTTTTTCCTTTTTAAAATATTTCCTCCCCATTTTAACCCTCGTCCTGTGCCCCAGAAGACCCCAGCCCCAGCCTAGCCCACCACGGCCATGGCAGGGGCTGCCCGGGCCCTGCGGAGTCTGGGTGCCCCGGTGCCCCCCACCCACGGCGGTGCCAGGCTGCCCCTCCCGCACCCCCCGAGCCAGGCGGGGATCCCCGGGCACCGGGGCCGGCCCAGACGCGCTCCCCGAGCAGGGACACGCACACGCACGTGCGGGGTGTGCACACTCACACGGGGGGCTGTCCCGACCCCAGGTGGCACTTCAGCACCCCAGAGACCCCCCGGGCACCCACACCGGCCACGGGCACCCCCGAGCTCCTGCACTCACTAAATCTCTGTCCCGGCGTGTGCCAGCCCCCGCGGCTCTGGCACACCTGGCACACCTTCGCACACCTGGCACAACTTTGCACACTTTTGCACACCTGGCACACCTCTGCACACCTTCGCACACCTGGCACCCCCCGGCGTGCCGTGCCCCCGGTGCCCCCAGCGCCCATGGCGGGGGCCGGGACCCCGCACCCCCCGCCCGGCACCGCGTCCCCGGGGTGGGGGCCCGGCAGGAGACGCTGCCCCAGGACCCCCCCAGGCCCCCATCCCGGGAGGATCGGGGAGGGCCGGAGCTGGGTGGCGGGCAGGGGGTGCGGGAAAAGGGGGTGCAGGGCCGGGCAGGGTGCGGGGGTGCAGGACGAGCGGGGAGTGGGCTCGGCAGGGGCTCGGGCGGGGGCTCGTCCCGGGCAGAGGGCCGGGCAGAGAAAGAGGGCAGGGGGTTCCAGAAGGGTCCGGGCAGGGATCGGGGCAGGGGTGCGGGCAGGGGGTACGGACAGGGGGTGCGGGCAGGGTCCCTCACCTGCGCGGCGGCAGGGCCCGGCCGTGGGGCAGCTCCAGAAGGCACAGCGCGAAGCTGACGCAACCCAGCGCCAGCGGGGCCGGGGCTCGCATGGCCGGACGGGACGGGACGAGCGGCGGCGGCAGCGGCTGCGGGAGACACGGGGACGGTGACTCGGTGGGGGGGTCGCGCTGGGATCCGGCTCCAGATAGCAGCCCTCTTCTCGTCCTGCCCCGGCCCCGCTCTCTGCCTGTGCCGCAGCCGGGGGCGGCGCGGGGTCCCGGCGGTACCTGAGCGGGACCGGGCTGCGCTGGCTCGGGGTCGGCTCTGTCCCGGCTCGGCGCTGCCGCTCCCCGCCCCGGCCCAGGTTAAATATCGCCGGGCCCGGCGGGCGGGAGGAGCCCAACGGGACGGGAGGAGCCGCGGGCGGGAGCAGCCCCGCACCGCCCTCTGCTCCTCACCGGCCCCGGACCCCCGGCTGCGCACCGGCTCCGTACCTTCCCGGCACCGCAGCTGCCCCGCAACCCCCAAGTCCCGCGGCACCCCGGCCCCGCGCTGCCCCTCCCAGACCCCGCATTGCCCTTCCCAGACCCCGCGCTGCCCCCGGCCCCCTCGGCCCCGCACCGCCTTCACACCTTCCCCGGCCCCTCTCCAGCCCCGCAGCCCCCAGCCCCGCACCAGTCCCGGTTCCGCAGCAGCCCCGGCCCGCACCTTCCCTGGCACCGCCCCAACCCCGCAGCACCCCAGGGCCGCGCCGGCCCCGAACCTCGCCCCGGTACCGCACGTACCCGGCCCCCCTCGGCCCCGCTGCCCCCGGGACCTTCCCGGCGCGGGGCCGGGGCTGGGGAGGGGCCCTGGAGCTGAGCTGGGCTGGGGGACCCGTCTGGGGGCAGTGGGATGGGACTGGGGCTATTGGGGGGTCTGGGCACCCCCCGCAGCCCCGGTGGCGGGCCGGGTCCGGGCTGTCCCGTGCCATGTCGCGCCGGGCCCTGCCAAGCCCCGCCGTGTCCTCCCGCCTGGCACCGCCGGGCAGCGAGGCCCCCCCGGGCACCCCAACTCCCCCTGCCCTGACGGGGACCCCGAGGGAACAGAGCCCCTCCAATGCAGCCCAGTGCCCCAGCTGGGACAGCCCCGTGTGCCCCCCCGGCCCCCTCGGGGGGCAGCACCACCCCCGGTTCTGCCAGGGCTGATTCCATGTTTTCCAGCATCACATGGGGCCTTGCAGAACAACTAAGGAATGTAAATCCGCAGGGATCAGACGGGTCCCGCTCCTGCCGGGCAGCAGCTCCCCCAGACCGGGTGATGGGGTCCCGGGGGGCGCTCCTGGGGGCCGCTCCTGAGGCGGCAGGGGAGGGGTCCCCACAGCTTCCCTCGCTGGGACCCCCGGCCGGGACCCCCACCCTGCTCGGGGCCGGCGCTCCCGGGGGGGTTGGGGGAGGACCCCCGGCACCCCTGGGTCCCGAGCCCGCCCGGACCCCAGGGTTGGGGGTTCCCTCTCCCCCCGGCGCGGCTTCCCCAGGCCGAGGGCCGGGGGCCTCCGCGTGCCCGGAATCGCTGGGATTCTTCCGCATTATCGGGACACAAAGGCTCCACACACCCGGCCCCGTGCGGGGGGATTTGGGGCAGCACCTGATCCCGGCGCGGGGGGGACCGGCGGGGGCGGCGGGACACGGCCCCGAGCGGGGCGGGGGGCACGGCCGGCCCCCGCCGCGACCCCCGGTGCCGCCCGGCTCCCGGGGAATTCCTGCCGCGGTCTGGGCTGTGCCGCTGGGCTGCTGCTGCATTGCCCCAGCGAGAGGGAATTCCGGCTCAAAACAAGGCCGAGAGCCGCGGTGGGGGTACCCTGGGCCCCCCGACCCCCGCCCTGAGCGCACCCCCGCCACCGCGGTGTCCCCACGGCTGTGCCCGCGAGTGTCACCCTGTGGGACGTGGGGCACAGATCTCACAGGTGACATCTGTCACCCAGCACGGCGCAGTGGCAGCGCCCCGACAGCGATCCCGGGGCCATCCCCGGCTCCGGGCTCCGGGCTGGGCTCCCCTCCCCGGCCCTTGTGCGGGTCCCCGCGCGGGGCAGGGCCAGCCGCTGTCACCCCCAGGGACAAAACCGTGTCACCAGGGTCAGTGCCACCAGAATCAGGCGGGGCACGAGGAGGGGGCTCCGGGGACATGGCAGGGGTGCAGCTGAGACCCCGGCCCCGCAGCAGGGGCAGGACCCGTTTCCCTGCCCTCCTCTCCCTCAGGGATCACCATCCCTGGGGCGCTGGGAAGGGGCCCGGGCGCTGCCCCCTGCCCGGCCGTGCTGGGCCCGCCTGTCCCCTCACGGCCACCCCGGCTGGGGTGATCGCTGGAGCCACCCCGGGAGCTGCTTCCACCCGGTCGTGCCACAGCTGGACCCGCACCGGGAGCTGCCGCCCCCGGGTCACCTCATCTGTCCCTGGGGCCCGGCGGCGCTTTCCCTCTTCCTCTCCCGCTCCCTCTTCCTCTCTGCTGGCTCCCGGCCCTGGGAACCCAGGAGAAGTTTTAATTAGCTAAATTGCCTGCTGGCTGAGGCCCCGGGGCAGGGCGGGGGCTGCGAGCAGCACCCGCAGCCCCGCTCCGGTCACCCGCTCCCCAAAAGGCGCCTCTGGGTGCTGGGACCCCCGAGCAGCGCCCGCCGTGTCCCGGCAGGGGCGGGGGGCACAGCCGGGACCCCCAAACCCAGGGGCCGCTACCCCATCCCTGAGCCCACTGGGACCCTCTGGCCGCCAGCCCGGCACCCCCGAGGCGGCCCCGGAGCCGTGTCCCGCCGGGCAGCGGTGACAAGGACACTCCGGGACATCGGGTCCGTGTTCGGGCTGCGGGGACGGCCGGGAACTGCCGGGAGAGGGAAGGAACCGCGTCCTCCGGCCTGCAGACACGTCAGTGTCCCCAGGGTCACCAGCACCCCCAGTGTCACCAGCACCCCCAGTGCTCCCAGTGTCCCCA